>NW_021167079.1:2946867-2959448 GCF_003711515.1 Sodiomyces alkalinus F11 | reverse complement strand
TCCGCCAGACCTACCTAAGCTTGCATGATCTCATCAGTCCAAGGGTCCTCGGTCGTGTTGACGATATGTCGTGTTTTGACGATATATCATGACGCAAAGCCACACACCAGCGTCGCAGCCACAGGTTTAACTGGACCCAACAACCGCCCCGCGTCGTTTCCCAGTGACGCCAACTTGGGGCCAGGGCGGTGTCGGTGAGGGACTGGGGGTGGCCCGGGGTGGTGCTGGGGGATCCAAGAGGGGGGTGTGGGAGGGATGAGAAGGACTGGGGGAAGGACTGGGGGAAGGACTGGACGCTAGTGGGGGGTCTTTCATTGGCCTGCGGAAGATCCGGCAACCTGTTTTCTTGAATCGGTGTCACCCCGATCATGCCTTCTAAGCTGCGTGTGGTTTGGGGTTGTTCGGGCTCGTCGCGTGGACACGGGGTAGGTTGTTTCCCAGATTCTACAATGTACAGTGTTAGGTGGCCAGGACTCAGGAGTTGGCCCATCGAGATCCAGGTCGTCGTCATAGCCACATGATGAAACGCCACAGATGGACGATCCCTGAGGCGGGGGCGTGTGCTGGCCCGGTGGCCCCCAGTAAGAGACTAAGAGTACACTACGTGTAGACTGGCCACATGCGAGGCGGAAGCTTATTCGACCCCACCCCCGGTATTCCCCGTCACATCCGATCGTCATGTTTCTTTGGACATGGGGGGGTGACAATTTTAGAAAAAGAAAACAGGAATAATTAATACGAGGTTCGTAAGCTGGGCTCGTCTTCTATTTGCGTCGTCTTCAAACGAAATGACGTTGACGCAGGCAGGGTCCAAAGGACTGCAGAACCCCTGAACTCCCTAAAACGACCACGCTATAGACACATGCGCCTAATCTATTATGATACGCCCGAGATTTCACCTCATTCCAATGTGAATGTTAGGATTCTCACCTCCATTAAACACCGTGGGTATCTTGATAATAAGCTGAACTCCGTCGTTTGTAGACTTGACATCCAAATAAATCTCAGAAGGACTAGGCGCTGCTGTTGGCCTCGGCCTGCTCCGACCGCGAGCTTCTTGAGACGGCCTTGGCCGACTGCGACTCCCTGTGCCCGTGCGTCGTCCGCTGGCTTGCCGGGCCAGATGATCGGGGTCAAAATGGCCGACGACATTCCCGCTCGCGTCGAGAATGTTACCGTGATGATCCACCTTCAGCCCGTTCCCCATCCCCTGAATCGGCTGCGGGGAAGGGGGAGTGGACGGCCGTTGCACCACGTCGTTTTCCGCCACGTAGCCGACGACCTGGCCGTCCTCGTCCATGATCTCGCCCGTCGAGGACACGGGGCGGCCGATCATGGACGGCAAGTCGCCGGCGGCACGGCCGAGGACCTGGCCGTCCCAGTCGAGGATGTTGCCGAATTCATCGACGTACTTGCCCTCCAGGCCCTCGACCAGCTCGGCGAGGTTGGGGGGAATGGCGAGGCCGGAGGAGATGGGTGTTACTTTGGGAATTTGGATGGGGGCATTTTGCCCTTCTGGTTCTCCATTCTCGTCCCTCTGGTGGTCACCAGCTGCTTCGTCTTTGCTTTCAGATGGTGGTGATGGTTTGGCTGGAGTGGGAGTCTGGTGACGGGTCAGTTCGGGTGAGACATCCTCGGTGCGCTCCGTCGTGGCCGGGGGCGGCGGTGAGACATTGTCCCTGTGTCGCCTAGACTTGGACGTCGACGTCGACGTCGATGTCGACGCTGATTCTTTCCTCGGGTGGAGAGGGATCTCTTTGGACCCCCTGACGTGAACGGGCCCGCTTTGGTTTTGGTGGGGTGGTGGCTGATCCGATGAATCGGTGACGCCGTCTGGTTGCTGGGACGTTTGGGCATCCTGTTCGGACCCGAAATCCGAAGGCGGCGCCCGAGATTGGGAGGTGAGACGAGGTAAGGCGGGACGCCGTTGGCTTCCCGAGGCGCGTTTTGTCTTGCCGTGCTGGGTCTGCTCTGATGGACTTGTGTCTGCGTCCCGGTTGTCGATTACCGCTTCGTCATTTTCGTCATTTTCCCCATTCTCCCGGGATGGTTTATGGGGCGAAGTGGGTGAGTGAGATGGCGACACGGCTGGAGTGTGATGAGATGAAGACGATACAGGGCCGGAGCCCTGTTGGTCCACAGGGTTAGCAGTCTGCATGGAAGGGATGGAAGGCCGATGGGATGGATGGCTCTTGTTGCCGTGTCGAACGGAGTGGGCTGACGGGGGGTGGTCTTCCTCCTAGCCGGCTCGCGGTGGGGGGTGGATGTCGATCGATCGCGAAGGGATAAGAGTCAAGGAAGTAACCCAAAATGACTTGGGAGGGTAACGACTACAGCGATGAGAAGACAAAATCCGCTGCGGTTGCGTCAGAACAAACGTCACAAGGGGTAACTTTGTAAGAAGGTAGGGAAGGGATAGTCGGAGCCACGACGCTGTGGCGTAAGGCAGGGGAAAATGGAAAATGATATGAAGATGCTGAGAGTGGGAAGGGAAGGTGTGAAGGGAGATGAAATGCAGAAAGGGGACGTAGGAGAAGAGGGAAAATGGCGAATAGCCGACGGATCGGTCTTCTGCCTTGATTTTCCGACACGCTAGAGTAGTAGAGCCTAGGGGTGCTTATAACTTACGTTTGCGTCCGGGCCCTCCGGGGTGTAAGTGTACACGCGTAGTAGAATTCTGCGAGTTGATGCGAGAAAAGGCCGCGGTGATGGAGTGCAGGAAGAAAACACAGACGCTGGTGGAGCGAAAGAACGAGGCAATAGGCGGGTTGGTACAGAGTACGGATACGGAGACATCTCCAAAGGAGAAGGAGAAGGAGAAGGAAGGACTGAAAGAGAGGGAAAGGAGACCGATGACGTCGTTCATATCCCGTCCAGGCTACAAGGGTGTGTCTCGGGTAGATGTTTGGCTAATCGATGAGGCCCCTTGGCAGAGCGGAACGCATGCATGCAAAGTACTTTGTACTTTGTACTTTGTACGGTGAAGCAAAGGTGAAAACATCGAGACGCCGCCTAAGAATGTACAGAGTAGGTACCTACCCCAGTGAGAACCTTGGGTCTGTGCCCTGACTCGGTCCGTGCACGTTCTGGCTGGGGCGGGAACCCGATGTAACGGTTACAATCGGCATCGCAAGACTGTCGACTGTCCGTCCACCTTACCTTATCCGTACTTCATGTCTGCAAAATTCCCAAGCCAAGTCTATCTATATACATACCTCTCGACGAAGAAACTATCACAGGAATTGACACAGCTTGTCATGTTGGATTCAGGGGTTTCAAACCCTTAAACCCTTCAACTACCTTAATGAGTAGGTATATAAGCCAGTTGGACTAATATCACATAATCACGCTGCCAAATAAAATAAGTCTCCACTTTCCCATCTCTCGTCATACCTTACGTTGGGTCAAAGCTGGGAAACAAGTAGCAGGTTGGTATTAATAACCTGGGGGCTCTATTATCATGGGAGCCAAACCCCGACTTTATGCTCTCCCAGCTATCGTATCATAAAGGAGTTCCCGCGACTCCCGCCTCTGCCACAGATGGCACAGACCACAAATATTGTAATCATACCAAAAGAAACGGGAAACAATAAAATATCCAAAAAGAAAATCATCCCGACATGTCTTGGTACAACAATAACAACAACAACAACTGAAAACAAAAACATTCGCCGCCAAACCGTAATATTTTGCGTCGTCGTTCAATTCCTGCGAGGAAGACACAACGATACCAATTAGCCCCATCTGATCTGCCCACGTATATCTATGCATGCGTATGCTTGTTTTGTTTCGCGATGTTGCGGGTAGTAGTATGTATTGGGAGGGGAATGAGTCGTTTGGTATATTTCAGCCCGTCCTTTGGTAGAGTGGGAGGTAAGAAACCGGACGGAAAACTGATAAAGGGGGGGGGAGGTGCTGAAGCGGTGAATGGGAGAAATGATCGCTACAACGACAGACGGGAAATGCCATGAAAGAACTGGAAGGTGGAAAGGTAATTGAAGGGCAATCGAAGGGCAATCGAAGGGCACGAGAAAGGGGAATGAAAGTGTACTTACAAGAGCGCCAGTTCTAAATCACCGTGAATTCTCGCCTTCAGGGTAATCTCGACGTCGAGATTCAGATCGAGCCGTAGGCGGAGGGTATCGCTCTTCCCTCCACCGCCGTCCTGGTTCTGGAGGGCGCCGCCCGCGACGTTGCCCAGCGTGTTTGTCACACCGCCCGTCACGCCCTGCACCGTGTCGCCGACCGAGTCGACGCCGCCCAGTCCGCCCAAGGGGCCGCCCGACTGGCGTTTCTGCATTTGGCTATCCTCTTGTTGCCGCTGCTGCTGTTGTGGCCTGCGGCGTTGCCGTCTCTGCCGCTGGGGGGCAACCGGCTGGGGGTCTTCCGTGGCGCTGGCTTCGTCTTCCGACGCGTACTTGGTCGTCTCTCGGCGTGGGGAGGCCATGTTTTCTGTTTGGTTCTTCGGAGAAGAGGTCTATGAAGGTTGGTGTTGGGTTTTGACGTTGGTGTTGATGTAGCTGAGCTGCCGTAAGGGATCTGGCGTCCCCTTAAGTGTATGTGACTTGTGAGTGTTATATGAGTAAAGGTTGGAAAGTGGAGATCCCCGAGTTAGGCTGGGTACGGGAGTTGAAATGGTCGTTGAGCCAAGTACTCTTAAGCCCTAGTGTATGATTATTTCGTGATGATATAGGACAGGCCCCGAGATATAAAACTGGGCACCTGGAGGGTCTTGGAAGGACAAGCTCTTTTTTTCACTTTCAGGGTTCACTCCCATGTGAGAGGAAGAGTGGGGTCGCGGTATGAGATCATGCTTCCCGGAGTCATGCACCGCTTAGCCTTTTCCTTTTCTTCACTTTTGGCATTTTGTTTTTCTGTCTCTTCTGCGATCTCAGCTTGTGTTTCGTCACTTCCCCAGGAATACTCCCTAAACCTCTGCGAATCCCGATCATCGATGACCAGCAGGCCAGCCCCTCCAACCCTGAATGACGTCAAATATCCATGATGGTTGTCTGAAGTAGTTGAGTACGTACCCAACTTGCAGCCACATGCACGTACCTGCTGATGACCAGGGCATACAACTGTACGCCCCTGGTTCTTAATGATCGACATAAGTGTGGCTTGTGGCCCCGCACTGCCGTTTCATGTTTTGAGTGGGGGGGCTAGAAAGCGGGATGGACGGTTGTGAGAGGTTCTCGACCCCTGGTCAATTTCCTCGTGTTCTTCTAATTACGTGTCCGTTTTTCCTTCTTTCTCTCTCCCTCCCTTTTGTTTTTCTTTTCCTTTTTATTTTATTTTACATTTAACAGGAGAAAAAGACGTATTATTCGTCTTCATCCCACATCCAAGGGCATACAACTGCTTGATGACGCACATGTTTTCTATTTCTGTCCCAAACCCGATGCTGCTATTCGGGCGGTCGAGACCCTCCACAGCACCCACACTCCGCAAACGCCGCCGTCGTCAGCGCAACCTTCTCCTAGCTCCGTAGTCTCCATGTTCGATTGTTCGTCGCCCGGGTTAGTCCCTGACATAGCGACTATCCACGCCCAAGGCCAACTGACGCCGCAGTGTCACCGATACGCACCTTTCGTCCCCCAGCTGCTCTCGCAGCACCCCGTCTGGGTCCCAATGAATCACCCAACGGGCCCTCGCCGCCTCCTCCCCTGCCTCCCCCGCCTCGGCGCCTCCTCCCTCCTTTTCGTCCTTTTTGTCCTTTTTGTCCTTTTCGTCCCCCTTGTGCTCTTCGCCTTGCTCTTCGCCTTCTCCCTGTTCTTCCTTGACAGCCACGAATCCCTCTCCACCCCCCCTCAACGTCAGGAATTTCTCGTTCGGCGTCCAGTGCCACGGCCCGACAACGTGGCCCACCGTGTCCTTCCGGCTGCCGTATCGCACGGCGCGTGTGTCCGCATCCACGAAGATCCACCCCAACGCCGGTGGGTTGTCGTTCGTCATGCTCACCAAGCCCATGAGCTGTTCTTCGCCGGGGTACATGAAGTACCACCCAGAGAATTTGAATCCCTTGACCGGGCAGGCGCTGTGGTCGACGTATAGCTGGGAATTGTCTTTCTCGTCAGTTGTTTGTTGTTTGGTACTGTTTGGTGATGGTAAAAGGGGATAGATACATAAGGTAAATTGTGATGATGATGGATGAACTAGGCCAACTCACCTTTCCATCCGTCAACACTCCGGTAGCCTCTTCTTCTACCCCGTCGATTGTTAGGGTAATGCCGAGAGCGAATTTGACCTTTTCCTTTTGCGCTTCATTCTGTTTCTTTTGCGCACTTATCGCTTCTCCCACGCCGATAACCGTGGGTATGGCCGAAATGAAGAGCAGGCCGAGAACCATGGTGCCTGGGTAGCGAGGCTGCCGAGGCTAGCAACAGATCTCATGTTCCAAGTGCCTGCTTTGTGATGTAAGGTCCGCCTGGCTTTGACAGCTTTTCGACGGGCTCCTTTTTTTTTCTCTTTTTTTTTTCTCCCTTTTTTTGGGCTCCCTCGATTAAATCGGATGGAGCGTCTGCTCTCGAGACTGCTGTCCTGTAGGCTGTAGCTGTAGGCTGTCACTGGGGTCTGGGGGTGGGGAGACGCCTTCGTCATATGTCGCCCCATCTCGATTTCCGCCCTCGCAGCCCCTCCAGGAATCCCCTGTTCAGAGCCCTGACCTGACCAGTTGCATGAATTAATAGCCACATTCACTAATCGTATAGTCACCCGTTCCGGCGCCCCTACACTGTACACGTACACTACAACCCGCCAATCCGACAAGCAACCACCCAACCACCCACCCCATCAGTCAGTCACCCACACTCCACGGGTCTTTTACAACGGAGCCAACCGCTGCCGTTACGTCATGTCTACCCAGACACCTTGAGCTCCAACGTTCCCTTGGATGCCTGTAACTTGTAAGGCCGGGTCCGTCAAGACGTCAGCAGAATGGTTACGATCTAGCTATCCTTGTTCACTCCCACTCGGACCCTGCGTGCTGGAACGGACCCTGGAGATCGGAAAGAAACCGGTTCTGGGTCGTGAGACCACAAGCGTGAGTGATATCAGTGATATCACTAGGTCGATGGAGAAACGTACGCGACAGACATGAGAAGCAGGTCTTGGTCTCCCCACCTCACTCTTATTACATCACAAGACTTTTTGTTTCTTATTACGCAGTTTTTCCCTTCATATGATTGATACCCTGCTTCCCCTCGGACAATATTCTGATTTAAGCCAGCTGGCCATTTCCCCGAAAACACCTGTCACGACTAGGCCGGTTTAGACTTTTCCTCGCGCGAAACTCTCAATTCCCCATTGTCCATTGCCCATTGCCCCTTCAACCGTTATCAAGGTGAGTGTTAATATTACTCTTTGTCAACGTTCCTGGTCAGACGTTCATGTGGATGGGATGGTTGACATGCCAACAGCAGCAGCAGAGCCTGCAGAGGAGAAACAACAAAACGCCGTCAGGAACAACATGGCGGACGCAAAACCCCAGAAGGATCAGGTCGAGCAGGATCGGCCTGAGGAAGAGACCCCGCAGGTCGAGTCACGGCCCGACGTAGGCCAGGCCGAGGCCGACAATGACAACGAGAACGACGCGGAAGGCGACGATGCCGGCCGTGGCCAAGATGGGCTGAGCGAAGATCGGAAGGAGGATCAGCGACCACAGCAGGAGCAGGAAAAGGAGCAGCCGCAAGAGCAAGAGCAAGAGAAGTCGGAAGAGAAGTCGGAAGAGAAGCCGGAAGAGAAGCCCGACGAGAAGCCCGAAGAGAAGCCCCAGCCGCAGCAGCAGCCGCAGCGGCCGCGGAAGAAGAAACAGCCGCAGCCAGAGCAGCAGCCACAAGAGCAACCCAAGCAACAAATGAACGGGAATGATCAAGACCAGGACCAGGACCAAGACCTGGACGACGACTACTCGGACGAAGAAGAACCATACTCAGACGAGGACGACCAAGCCTACTCGGACGAAGAAGAACAAGACAACTACACCACGGCCCCCCCTCCGGCGCAGAGGCAAGAGGAACGACGACCCGCCAACCGAGGGGATGACGTCCCTCGCACCATGACCGAGCAGCGGAAGAACCGCAGGCGAGCGCGCTGGGCGGAAGAGGAGGACGAGGAGGACGCCGGTGCCAAGCAGATGGCGCCTCGCCGTCGCGGGCAGGACCCTTACATGCAGCAGCAAAACCAGATGCAACAGCAGATGCAGCAGCAGCAGCAGCAGCAGCAGATGCAACAGCAGGGAGGCGGCGGCGACAAGAAGGATCCGTTGAAGCTGCGGCTTGATCTGAACCTCGAGGTGGAAATTGAACTCAAGGCGAGGATCCATGGTGATCTTACGCTGGCTTTGCTGTAAGTTGACGAGGTTTCTCTTGTTACACCCAGAGTCACCTTTCTTTCCCCTTTCCTCCCCTTTGCCCCCAGTTTTCTTTTCCTTATTTCCTTCATCCCTCCTTCTCCTTTACCTCTCCGTGATACCCGAGGGAGGCTGAGGCCTCCCTCGGAAGGATGTCGTCCTGGCATGTCCCGCTGGCCCCCCTTTTTTTTCTCATCCGTCTCACCCGAACGTCGTTTGGTGTCGCGTCTGGCTGCACCCAATGTATGACTGCATACTCGTTTGAGTCGCCGCTAAAGATATGGTCGCACTCGCTTCTGGATCATCGGACTGGACTCGAGGCGGCCAGGGCTGGTGTTTCGGAGAGATGGTCGTACAGTTGTTCCACCTAGTCCAGCCTCGTTTTCCTCAAAGTCCTTCTTGTCTCGGCCTTTGTCCTTCCCTACCCTTGGCCCCTGGCCCCTGGCCCCTTGCCCCCTGCCCCCTGCCACCACACTCCCCCCCCTTCCCCCTATTTTCTGATTCCCTGCGAACACAAAGGCTGACGGCATAGGGATATGGACTAGTGAGGGTTTGTGAGAAATCACAACACGCCCCTTTCATTTATATATATCATGCACAAAGCCTACCCGTCTGCCACTATACTGACAAGATAAGGGGGTGAGATAAATGACTCGGAACTGGAGTGAAGGTGGTTGGGTAGACTTTTGGGCGGGCAAAGCATTTTCCATGCTGGGAAATTAACGACGATAATTATTTCTTACTTCTGTCTCGTGGTTTAGTTTTGGGTGTTGGGAGGACCCTGGACAATATCAGCGGCTTTGCTCTTTGCTCTTTGCTGTGCTCTCTTTGCACGAGGGAACTTGGGAAGTGCTCCCGTGTCTGAAATGTAAGCCTGGAGAAGCGGATATGTACAATATGAGGCAAAACCGGTGCAGGAAAGTCTTTCTTCTCTGGTGGCATTGCCGACGACCGATGACCCCTTGCCAGAAAACAATACGATATAAAGAAAAGTTCGATCCTGCCAGTTCAATTTGCCCAAGCTGCCCCCCCTTCAGCAAGAGTTGAGCATGTCCCCCCAGGACCGAGTACTCGGCAGAGCTAACGGTCAAGCCGTAGGAAGCCTTGACCGCAATCCAAGCGTTCTTCAACGGCACCAGATGGTCGATGGAGACATCGCTGGGCACGCTGTGTGTCGCGGGGTCGAAGGGGCTGGTCCAGGTTCCGGAGGTAGGGTAGCAGTCGTTGCCGGTCTCGACGCTGTCGCCGTCTCGTCGTAGGACGTACTCGCTTTGTTCACGGGTTAATTCGGACCGACGCTGGACGCTGGACGCTGGACGCAATCCAGCCATGGCAGTGTGAAGCCACGAGCGACAAGCAACAGACGTAAAAGACTGGCACGAAAGCTGGAGACCAAGACCAGCAATAGCATCACGGTATCACCCACCGGGGACGTGGTCAACAGGAGCCTTTATGTAGTACCAGTCCTCCACACGACTTTGACCAAATCTCAATGTCCTACAACACACCTCTCTGACATCTCCACCAAAACTGGCGACTAGCATTGATGCAACGAGTGTGGGTATCCATTCCGATGAGGTTGCAGACCCAGAGGGCAGAGGCCAATCCAATGGTCCTATAGAGAAAAGCGATATGCCGTCACCTGTGCCTCCGCGTCGACCTGCGCACATATAATTATAAAAGAGGTTGTGCCATCGGGCATCGGTTCTTGGCCTAATCGTGGGAAATCTCCTTCGATGAGGTGGTGATGGCCTGGAGTCGCCCATATCTGTATCGTGGCTGGTTCATCAGTTGGTTCGAGAGGACGCGAGCACTAGCCTGGGAGTACGGAAAAGTGAACGGAACGGGGCTTGTCCTCGTTTGAGAAGCCTAGGTACCTAGAAACGGGAAACTGTCACGTTAGATCACGTGGTCATTCTCATGATTACCAAATTAAGGCTGGGATATGGGCTCTGTGGCTGGCAGACGTGGCTGAGATAATCAAGGTGGGGTTACTACGGCAAGCGGCAGGACGGTCTATTTCAACTTCCAAAAATCCCAAAAAAATTCATAGACAAACGCCCGTACAGGGGTGTATAGACTCGTATATAGTGGTACGCTAGTAGCAGGAAGAGCACCTTAATAGCATAGCCCTAGGCCAGCTAACTAATCAGAAGCCTAGAAAAGTTTTCGTGCCCCTACACTACTATAACGCCACGCCTATACAAATCTTATTTTCCTCTTTAGATAACTAATAACGAGTTAGGTAAATAAACCCACTTACACCCTTATATAGAGCTATAGTATTAAATCAGGTATCGGCATTTGATTCTATAGGGTTAAATCTACTAGTATCCTTATCTCTAAAGCTATTTTACACGTTATGGTTGTATACCTTCTTACTAGGCAGTTAGCTAATATAGCAATATAACGTATAAGCGGTTATAAATCCATACAGATAAATACAAGGATAATTCGCAATATAGCTACTAATACCCGTCGCGTATAGTAGCTAAACAAGATTACTAATAACAAACTCCCTCCCGCGCCCGTAGTACAGCCCTCTAGTATAAAGGGGAAGCAACTAACCGTATATATACTAGACTATACGTATCTATATATCGCTATAATATTAGGACTAAGCTAATAGATCTATAGTAATTAAGAATAGATACTCGAGAGATATCACTAAGTATATAGTAAAGAAAACGCCGGAGGTATATTATTATATACCCCTATATAGCACTATATACTCACACATAAAATAGATCCGGCGCGGAATCGTACTATAGCTTAAATACGAAAAGGCGGGTAAAATAAAATTACCCGATTTTAATATAAAACGCCCGTAGGCTATTACGGGGTTTTTTATTTAGCTATTTAGCCAGGAGCAGTTTAACGATAACCGCTACGAAAAGTGCTAGGATAAGCACAGTAATTTAAAGGGCTATATTACCTTAAACGGCTTCGGGAACGGAGCCTACGGTAATTACTATAACGGCTCGGAAGGAGCTAAGTGTTCGCTATACTATAAGATACCCTATAGATCCCTATAACTCTGCATAGAACTATACTAATTAGATTTATAGTCGCGAAGAATAAGAAGCGCCGCGTCTCTACTATAGAGGATACTAACGATACCGATAGCTCGGATATATCGCCCCGTAGCCTTTAGGAGATAGCGCGATAGCTTAAGAATAAAGCGGACCGTAGTAAGTTACTATTCTTACACGTATAGAGCTTTACAGATATATACTAACCTATATGTTAAGAGGAAAATAAGTAATCATTTTTTTTTAAAAAAAACCACTTTTTCTTTAGCTTTTGTGTGGTAAATAATACTACCTATTTTAATTTTTAAAAATAAGCTTTAATAATATAAAATATATATATATATAAGGTAAATAGTATAATACCTTATTTATTATATTATATTATTTATTATATATTTAAATAATAAAAGATAACTTATATTTAACTATATACTTATTCTTATATTTATTTCTGAATTTATTCTTATATAATGTATAGTATTACTTATTACTAGTACTATAAGTAGCCTTAGTAGTATTAGATATCTTATACGTTAGATTATAAAAGATAGTGAGAGCTACTAATATAATAAGTAATATAGTTAACTAATTATTACTTATTATACTACGCTATTTAAGAGGCTTTTTATTAGTAAAGAGCTAATATATATATATATATATATATATATATATATATATATATTACTTAAGTATATAACATAATATACTTATAAGATAATAAAATAACATTACTTTAAATAAAAGCAATTAATCTTACTAAGACTCTAAAAAGTATAAAACTATTAAACTAAGGCTATATAGCTGCTATATTTTATACTATTATAAAAAGCGTCTTACTCTTACTATACTCGTTCTAAGTTATATACTATATCCTTTAGTATTTAAAGAAGTTTACTCCTATTAGTCTAGCTATTAGTCTAATTTATATAAATAGTAGGTATAATAGGGTTATTAGCCTCTCTTAGTACTATTTAGGTTAAGTACTATTATATTAAATATAGGTTTAGGCCTAGGAAATATCCTTAATATATATAGAATAAAGCTATTAATATAATATATTTAAATATCTTAGTTTTACTAGTCTTATTACTATTCGATTATTTAAATCGAATTAAGGGTATATAATTAACTTATTATTAGTTTCGACGCCGTGAAATTAACTAATTAGTAATTAATTAATTAAATTAATATAGCTATCC
>NW_021167079.1:2861581-2944732 GCF_003711515.1 Sodiomyces alkalinus F11 | reverse complement strand
AGACCTTAAACCTCTTCGCGAGGAGATCTGCCGTCGCTACGAAGAAGGCTTTTCCGACGACTTTATTTACGACTATATACGATAGTAAACAGGAATAATAATTAGCCGTACCTTACTATAGCGCCGGTATAAGGCTTAGGGCCTCTCGTGCTAAACACGTATAGTTATATTAACGGATCTTATTCGACGCGTATATAAGCTTTTTTACGATAACCTTAATAATACCGAACTACTATAATAGCTATAGACCGAGGGCTTCCGGATATCGAAGTTCGGACTTAAAGGTATCCGAAAAAGTAATAAGTTATAGCGATAGCAGGATACGCCACGGATCGAGGAGGCTAAAGCAAAAGCCAAAGAGTTCTTCGAGGGTAATAATCCTAATATATCCTTTACGCGGGGGCTTAGTGCTATACAGCTCTATACATTTATACTGTAGAAGGGCTTTATAATTAGCCGCGATACTCTTTACCGTACCTTCTTAGAATTATTCCTAGAAGAGGTTACGGCCCGTATGAAGGAGATATAGTACCATAGAAAGGGCTGCATAACGCCCGGGCCGAATTTTATTTAGTCTATTAACGCGTACAATAAGCTACTTCCCTTCGGCTTCGAGATCTACGCCGGTATTAATGCCTACGCCCGATTTATAACTTAGTTCTACATTAGAGTATCGGCGTATACTACTAAGAATGTCCTTATATAGTATATCTATATTATACGTTAGACTGGATTTCTCCCGCGGTTTATTCGGTTAGATCGGGGTAAAGAGATAATACTCTTAGTCGGTGTATACTAGTATATATCTATATAGTCGTGTATAAAGAAGAACGTAGCCGGCGAGGATATTCCGATTAAGTTTAAAGACTACTAGATATTTAGGAAGAGTATCTATAATTAACGTATTAAGGTATAGTAGAATAGACTCTATGAGTCCCGTTCGGTATATTAGAGGGTAAGTAAATATTATACTCTACTACTTTATTAGTATTATATTCCTTTACTAACGTGTATCTAGGAGTATTTTATTTACCTCTCCGAAAATAACCTTTTCGATAACCATTCGATTACCGACCGTATTACGCTGCTTTACGTGTATATACCACTTATACGTACCGACTTTACACGATTTATACGGGTTTATAATAGCTACCGTATCCGCGTATAGCGTTCTCGGCCGTATATTATCACTAATAAACCTTAAGTGCATTACTACTAGGCTAAATAGGACTTCCGGGTATAGCCGGATCCTATACGGCTTTATATACTAGAAAACGCCCTTATAGAAGATCTTTAATAGCTTAATATATATCTGCCTACGAATATTATAGCAGTATACTTAGCGCTTAAGTCTACCACGGGCAGCCTCTAAGAGATACTATTATTATTTATTACGCTGTTCTCGCTTAGCTAAGCTAGGCTAGCCACCTAGGTAATAGTCCTTCTCTAATTCTCGAGGGGAAACCGTTAATAGATAAAAACCCCTGTGCTCTTATTATATAGGTAGTTCTATCGTGCGTGGCCGCTATGGTGTCGCTCCGCGGCCCCGTTTTTATCGTTATTCGAAAACCAGATCTTACCTCCGGGCTAGTAGCTAACAGGGGTCGGCTAGTTAGTTTAGTAGGTGCTATATCGGTCGCATGCGCCCTTAGTGTGTTATCGCTATAGTCCCTCGCCGCCGTCCTTTCCTTTATTCCGAATTCGGCGAGGTTATTCTTCCCTCGCCGCGGTACCTTTTATGCCCTTCTATAAGGGGGGGGGGGGCGCGCCTACCCCCCCCTTACTCCTTCCTTTATTTATTATTTATTCTGAAACCTCCTTTATATACCTGCTATTTATAGTAGCCCTTATTTAGTTATATACCTCCCTTACTCGCGCTACGTAGGCTCTCCGGGGTAGGTGCTATAGTATAGGCCGGGCGTGGCTGCTATTTCTTAGAAGGCGTGGTGACTTATAGGACTAATCTACCGCTCCCTTTTCTTATAACCCTCCCTCTTTTCCTCTTTTTTCCTCCTTTCCTCTTTTCCTCCTTTAAGCTATCGTTCTTAAGGTAAGTTTTACGCGGTCGGTGCGATATAGGTACGGCCCTAGAATTCCCGTGCGGGATCCCCGGTGCTATTCGGCTATATAGTAGGGGATCTAATGGGGTTCCGGGTTATACTGTCCTCGCGCCGCCCCCGCTCCGCTCCCGTAACGCCCGCCTCGGTCTAACTCTCCTACCCCTTTAGATACCTAGTAATAAGACCTCTATTATTAGAGGGGGAGCCGGTGCCGGCGCCTATAAGGGTAAAAGGCCGGCTGCCCCCTAGCCTTCTACTATAAGTTCCCCGCTCTATTATAGTCGCGCCCGCTTTACGCCTCCGCTTTATATTCTAACCCGGTATAGTCCGCCGCTACCCCTACTATCCGCTTATCGCCCTATACCTTATGCGTTATATCCCTAATATAAGACTACTAGGCCGTACCCTACTAGAGCCCCCTAGTATATAGTCCTGTTGTGTTCCCGCTACGCCCCCATAGCGCCCCCGCTTTATACCGTATTTACTAACCCGACTTAGGAGCCGGCGCCTATTACGTTAAATATATTAATAATAATCGTAGTAGTAGCTATTACGCCCCGGTCTATCCCCGCTATGCTCTCGCTATGCCCTTACTCCTTTAATCCTCCTATTAGGTTTCCCCCCCTATAACGACGCCGTTACCGCCCTTATCGCCGCCGCTGCCGCCGCCCGCGCCGCCCCGACTCCCTTTATAGGTTTTTCCCCTTCTCCGTCGTACCGTGTACGCTATATCCTTATTACTAATCCTATCGTAGAATATCCGAAAGTATTAGTAGGCGGCTACCCGCTAGACTCGCGCCCTTCGGGCGTACCGCGCCGCCCTCCGCCAGGCTAGTAGTATTAGTGTAGTCGCCGCCCCTGCCGCCGCGCCCCCGTAAAGCTATAGTAGTAGCTATGCTTATAACGGTAAGATATTAGAGCTTATCCTTGCCTACCTTATAAGTTACCCCGTGCCAACCCCGCGCTAACCCCGCTACTAACGCGTATCGTAGAGTATCCTTATTCCTGTATCGGGGGATCCTATAGCCTTAGCCACTAAGGATAAGGGTAAAGGTAAGGATAAGGTCGTCTTAGTAGATAGTGGAGCGATTAGCTCCGACGACGATAACGATAAGTCCGACGAGTATATAGACGAGGAGTAAATGTAGCGCGCCCGTAGCGTGGTCGTATAGCGGCTATTAATAAATATCTTACTCTCCCTTTACTTATTCCCTTCGTAATCGTCTTTACCTCCCTTTATAGTTGTCTTCGCCTCCCTGTATCTATACCTAAGGTTCTAGCGCTACGGGGGCTTTACTACGCCTCCGCGTTTAGTTATCGTGTTAGTCGGAAGTCCGGGAGGCGCCCGGTTTATAGGAACCACTTCGCGACTTTCCCCGCGGTCTCCTTACTCCGGAGCGCTAAGAGCTAGTCCTATTTTATTAGTAGGCACGCGCCCGTATCGGCCGCGAGGCGCTTTTATGTCTCCGCTAATATATCTCGGCATTATAACACGATATATTCCGCTATCTCCGGCCTTTTATCGGTGTACCGGTAGCGCGGTACCGCCGTTTCCGGTACGCCTCCCGTAAAAAGGAAGTAGCGAAGGCCTATTTTCTCCGTTTAAATCTAGGTAAGAATAAAGCTCTATAGTTTTATAAGGCCTTTATACTTTCTAAGCGCCGTATAGTCGAATTAGGGTATCCACGCTATAGCCACGCTACTATATTAGCGTGGTAAGGTACGCTTTTACCGGTATGCCTATTTCTCTTAAAGGCGTTATAACCGCGCAGATACGGCGTTGGAGTGGTTCGGTAGACGGTCACATAACCTCCCTTTTTAAGGCCGCTGGATCCGCTGCCTATATATATATTAAGGACAGGCTCGGGACGTCCCTATCGGGGGACTATCATATAATTATTATCCTCTTTTATAATTGCTTATTCTACGTTTAAGGTATCTTTCTAGTTTAACTTACGTTGCCCTGATTAGAATAGTGACTACTGATCTACTTCTTCGCTAAAGGTTATAGCGGTATTGGTTATATTTTGATTATGCATCGTGGTTTCACTGGACTAACCTCTTTATCTAATCTTTATCTTAACGATCTAGTGCCACTACGTCTTTATCCGGTTATAGCGTTAGGCTAGTTCCCTCCTAAGAAGTTAGGACTCGACCTCCTGCTTTTATACCCCCTAGGACCTTAGGTAGGGCCTAACCCCTCCTCCGCGTTTTCTACGCTATATAGCCGCTTCGGCTACTCGTCATACCTAGAGTATCGCTTACTCTATCTAGGTATCCTGTATATATAGCACCGCTTATACGGTTAAGACGTTATAGTATAAGTTAAGGGGGGGGACCCCTGCCTCTATCTTAATTACCTTCGTAGCGGTAGCCCGATACGCGCCGGTAATAATATATAGGCACTACGCCTACTTACTAACTAGTCCTTTAAGAACTCCGCTTAGCTTCTCCCCTTTTCTTATTATCGTGTAGAAGGCCGGGGCCGCGTATAGTATAACGCTCTGGACTATTATTTAGTATAGTTTGCGCGCGTCCCTAATACGGTAGCCCTATACTAACACTACGAGGCGCGTAAGGGCGTATTTCTGGGTGAGGAGTTTAGCTTTAAGTTTCCTGATATAGGGACAGAATATAAGCTTTTAGTCGAGGATAACCCCTAAGACCTTTATTTCTCTAACTTACGGCGCCGGTACGCCCTTAAGGCGTGGTAGGAGCGGTGGCGGTTTTTATTTTCTCGTAAAGTAAAGGAGCTCGTACTTCCGTGGCTTAAATCGTAGTCCGCTCCTCTATAACTAGCTCTGGCAGACTTACTATACCCGTTTAAGGTGCGCTTATAGTACGGCCTTATTACGTTTAAAGGCTATAATATTCGTATTATCGGTAAAGCCGACTACCGCGACCCGCGGTATCTGGATTAATTCCTAGTAGAACGTCCTAATAAATAGTATAAAGAGGATCGGGGAGAGGGGGGATCCCTAGGGGACTCCCGCCTAGATTTCTACCTAGTACGCCGTGCGCGCTACGAGGTATAACTAGGTCTATTTTATAACCTAGTCCGGGAAGCCGTACTAGGTAAGGACTTCGAGGAGTTTTTAGTATAGTACTATATCGAAGGCGCCCTAGATATTAAGCTTTAATTACGCTACGGCCCCGCCGTGCTCCTATACAGCGTATACCCCCTCTATAATAGCCCTAACCGCTACTATCGTGTCGCGGTGTTTACGATTACCTATCTATCTGGTAAGGAAGAGTCGGTGCTCCTCCGCTACGGTTATAATTCTCCCTGCTATTATCTTCTTAAGAACCTTCCCCGTTACGCTAAGGAGTAATATCGGTTATTACCCGGAGGCTATCGTGTAAGCTTCTTTCGGTTTACTTAGTTTTTTAAGCACCACTACTTCTACAGTGCGGTATTATTACGGGAAATATACGGCTTTAAGGCTCGCGGAGAAGAGTTACACTAGTCGCCTACAGAGTAGTTAGCTATAGGCGAGTAGGAATCCGTTCGGTAGGCCGTCCTCCCCGGGTGCCTTCCACTTTATTATTTATTATATAGCCTACTAAACCTCCTCTTCTATAACCTTTTACGTAAGTAGTATTACCGCTATCCTCAGCGCGCCGCTAATACGCCCGCTTTCTATAAGGTATAGTAGGGGGAAAAACTTCTTTATAAGGATTATCGCTTTCCCGTTACATATTATCGCGACTAGTCTGCCCGTACTACGCTATAAGGGCGGGATAGATAGGAGGTCTAGGGGTAGGTAGCTTACTATCCGGGCCTAGCGTTATAGTGCCTAAAGGCTTTTCTAGTCTACTACTATCGTATCGACGGCGCCACGCTAGCTCTTCCGCTTCTTTATTCTAACTAGAATATCGCGATGTTTTTCTACCTCCTTAAGTTTATTCTACCTACCGCGTAACCTCCGCCCGTAATAGCGTCGCGTTAGCCTTATTACCTCTTTATTCGCCTCTGCTATCTCCTACGTCCACTATAACGGCCTATCGCGGAAGGTGGCTAGCTTGCGGCGCGGTGTTATAGTGTCCGCGATACTAATAAGGTCCTATAGTATCTGGTTTACTACTTAGTCGATTACTTCCGGGGTAAGGGGTATTTCTCTATAGTCTAGCCTTTAAGCCTTTTTTTAGGCCGCTTCCTAGTCTAACTTTCTCTACCTTTATCCTTTATTAGCGATACGCTAGCGCGGTTACGCTATATTAATATTAATTACCTAGGCTATATAGTCTAAGCCTATTGGGTCTAGATTATCCCCCTAGTATACGTATATAAGGTCCGCTAAGACCTAGGTAAGGTTTAGCGTGCTATACTATTAATTAGTATTAGCCGATATCCTAGTAATATATCCTTTCAGGGTTATAAGGTCGAGTTACTATCGGTGCGCGAGCGTAATAAGGTCTTCCGATTATCTTTCGTATCTATCGTACCCATCCTAAAGGGGATTCTTTAGGTTAAAGTCTTCTATTAGGACGGTGCGCTACTGCTCCGGTTCCGCCCCGAGTTTATATATCGGGGTCTTTTACTCTCCTCCCTCATAGTATAGTAAGTATACTACCTATATATTTATCTCCTACTATTATATCCTAACTCTGATTATAGCCTAGGCCTAATCCTTACCCGTACGCTACGTAAATATAGCGGCCTTATACCGCTTATATATATAAAGTAGGGCGTGCCTACTCCTTTATACTATCCTATAATTATATCCCCTCGGGTAAATCGGGTTCTTCCTCTTATCTAACCCGGGCTTTATTACCGTTATTATATCGTACCCGCTATAATTATAAAGCGCCTACTATACTCTATCCCGCCGTCCTCTTATATTCTACTAAGCGATTCTAATTATTTATCTTAGGCGGCTACGCCGCGTTTACTTCGCTTTATAGTTACGCCTTAGGTATAGCCCGGGGGTAAGGGATAAGGCTTTATAGGGGTTAGAAGGTATTATTAAAGGCGAGGAACCTTATAATATTATTATCCTGCGTAGGCGTAAAGAGGGCGGTGCGCGATCTAAGGAGGATATTCCGTGACCCTAGGGGGCGCCCTTCTATTTTCTTTTTTTCTCGGGCGGTTCGGGGACCACTATCGTGTTTAGCGACGCTATAAAAACGCTACGCTCCCTCTCCGCCCTATATTTCTCGAGTTAGCTAAGGTCGAATCCCTTTACTCTATTAGTGTATACCTCCTTAGTCCGCGCCTTTTCCTTTACTTTACTTAGGTATTTATTATCGAATACCGTGTACGGCCCTTTATAGGCGGCGTAATGCTTTTTCTTCGGGTCTATCTTAGCCTTATACGCCGCGAAGCCCCCTCGGTACGCCGACTCTACGCCGTTATAGTACCCGTATAATACTTTTATTACATAGCATTAACCTGCTTTATATCCGAAGTCGAGGTACTTAAAGCATTATTATAGGGAGATCTCGGGGTTATAGGGTTCGCTATTATAGTATCCGTAATTAAAGAAGACTCCCTCCTTTATTAGTCGCTCCGTGTCCTTAGGGCGGGTAACCTTAATAGTTAGTAGCGCTATCCGCGCTACGTTATTCCTAGGTTTCCTGGCCTTAATCCGGGTAATCGCTATATTATTCTATAGCCGAAGTTCTTATAGCGCCGCGTTAGGGTTATAAGTTAGTAGCTACGCCGTCGGTATTCCTTTTACTATAACTTAGTACGTTTTCTCGTGTATCGTGGCTCCTATACCGAATACGCCTTTAACCTAGTTATTCGCGTTCGCTATCTACTATTCGTTCCTATACTTAAACGTAAGAATCACGTTACCGCTTAGGAGTCGTCGCGCGGCTATTATATCTACACGGCGGGTAATCTAATTAACTGCCTTAGTAATCTCTTATAGGGTTCGGCTTTTAAGGTCAGTCTTAGCGTCTCCGTATCGGACTATTAGCTCTCGGGCGTATCGGGTAGGTATAACCTTTACCGGTGCTATCTCGATACGTTAGCGCTACGCGGGCGTACTCCCTACTACCTAGGCATAGGTCTTAGGTCCCGTTACTCCGAGTAGTTCTATTAGTATACCCTTAATCGCTTATTAGATCGTGTCGGTAAGCCCTTTAGTCGTGAGAGGGGGTATATCGCTACCGGGTTATTAGCGTAGCGGCTTCCCTATAATAGTCTCGTAGTATTACGTTTAAAGGATCTTCTATACTAGCTTTAGAGTTTTATCGGCGCTTACCCTATTAGCTAGTAGTCCGGAAAATTAGGTATATAGTTTATATAGTGCGCTTTCGGTACGCCCGCTTAGTGCCTAGGATTTTTAGGGCTCTCCCGGGGCCACGCGCCCCGGGTTAGTTCTAGTCGTCGTATTCTAGGCGCTCTATAGTGGTATGCCAGTATCGCGTTCGGTTAGCCCTACGGGCCGCCCTATAGTATATAACTCACCGCGCCCTCTACCGTCTCGCTGCGATATCGGTCTCCGGTGCTTTTAAGGGCGTAGAGTCCGAATCCGATATCAGAATTGATTTTATCGATAATGCGGCACCTTAGGGGCACTTTCGGCTTAACGATACTCGTTTACGCAGAAAATTTTAAGAGATACTAACTATAAACGGTAAAGAGTATCCTATGCTTCCTCTATATAGTTATATACGTAATAGTCTAAATACGTATATAGCCGCGAAGACCGAACCCTAGCTTTTATTACTACCCGCGCCTTATAGTAGTATCACGGCTATAAAGGACTTACTCGAAAAGGAGGGCTTAGATATAGAATAGGCTATAATAGGAACTAATAAGACTAATCTAGCCTTTTCGGATATAAAAAGCGAGGGTAGTAATTAATTCTAATCTAAGGCTCCTTTTAATCTAAGGCTCCGTGTCGGAAGTTATTAAAAATATACGCTTTCGGCCGCGAAGATCTATCGTTAACGCTAGCACCTTACTTTTACCCGCCTCCTCCTATTCCTCTATACCGTAATCCTCCTTTTTTATATAAGCCTACGCGTTAGTATCCGGTACTATCTTAGTCTTTACTACTAGCGGCTTAGTCTTTACTACCTACGGCTCGGTATACGTTACCGGCTTAGTCTTAACCGTTACCTTTACGGCTTATTTCCTTTTCCCTTTTCCGGTCTACTTCTTTACACGGGTCCCCTTTCCGACTTCCTTCTTTATAGCGATTAGCACCTCCTCGTCGTTATTATTTTATATCGTATCGTTACGTTTACTCGAGGTTAGCTTTAACAGGTCGGGGACCTTAGTCTTTCGGAGGAAGGTAAAATAGTAATCCTTTATTAGACTAAGACCCGATTCGCGTAGAAACGTATAGAGCGTTATAGTATTATACGCCTTATTTCGGAAGAAGATAACGGTTTTCGGATTCTTCTAATCGTATAGAAAGACCGTAAAGTCCTAGTTAAACTAGTATTTATCGGATATAAACTGGCTTATAAGGTAGCATATAAAGTCTTAATAGTTCGGAAAAATCTAGTCCAGTATAATCGAAACACGGCCGGTAATCTTTTATCCTCTAATCTTTATAAACTTTAAGATATCCACGCCGCCGATATCTTAAACGTAATACTCGCCGCTATATAGGCTAATACTAATCTCCTTTATAGCCTACGGCTGCTTTTCTTTCTGTGTTAATTAGATACTAGCCCTACGCTACGCCTCGCCGGTTCGAAACGCAGTTAAAAGCACTTTACCCTATACCTACGCCTATATAATAGCGCCGGGCGTATAAAGCGCCTTCGGTTCCGTATCTTCGCGCTTTAAGCGGGGAGGAGTATTTACGGTGAAGTCGATAACCGTGTTATCGTCGTTAATAGGAACGTTAAGAGGAGGTATTAATTCGTTCTTAACGAGTATAGTTTTAAACCGGGCTATACCGTATTTAGCGTATTTTGACTAATCGGGATTAGTATCGAAAAGAATAGTATAATAGACCTTAACGTTAGGGTAGATAAGTATAGTTACGGGCGTTATTATATAGACTATTATATAACCGTTAGCGTAGATGCCTTTTCCAAATAGGGTCTATAATAGTTATACGTATATATATAGGGCTATATAGATAGGGTTTTTATATGTGTGCCCTATGACCCTGCTTAATTATATCTGCACACGCCTATATATAAATCGTACTACTAGGTAGAAGACTTCTACGGTCGGGGTAAACCTATTAATCGATTATTACTATTTTTAGAAGTTGAAACAGACCATCCTGCCGCTTGCCGTAGTTGCTCTTCCAATCGATAGGGTCTCGGGTCTCTTGTCTCTTGCCTCTTGCCTCTGTTCTTCAACACATCAACACATCAACACATCATTTTGATTGTTTGTACGGTTACCGATAGCTCCATCTGCCATCAGTTCGGTGCTACGCTCTACTTTTTGCCCAAACCAAATCTCTTCCACTAGCACCGGCCAGCAACTTCACCGGCGTCTTCTTTACCAAACAACCTCGTCTCTTGCCATCTTGGTCCCTTGGTCCCTACGTCCTTCGATCTTCGATCTTCGACCCTTTTCCGTCGAATCCCGCCTCGCCGGGCATCTCTCGTCTCCAGTCTTTATTCCCTTCGCCATCCCATCCATCATCATCAACCATGCCAGATCTCAACACGGTGCCAGCATCGCCTCACCCCATTCCCCCTTCAACTTCCCGCCGCACCTCCACAAACCAAATGCAACCTCCATCACCATCGTTGAACATTCTCCCTTCCAACCAACCCGCCGTGGAACAGGCCCGTCGCTACTCCAATACGTCCTTACCATCTCCTCGCTTTACCCCTTCTTCCTTCTCTAGCTCAAGCAACCAGCTGCCGATTCAACCCCCGCCATCAGCCTCCGATATGTCTACTATCTCTGGGCCCGGTCCAGTCCGTCATCCCCGACCACTAACTGCCGCTGAACTACATAATCAGCTGGAGAAGGAACAGGAAGCGGTGGTACGTATCTCTCTCTCTCTCTCTCTGGACCCTTCCATCTGCGTGAACCCAGCTCAATCCTCATTGTCCTCACACAGGTCAATCGTCTTTCTCGAGAACTTCAGCTCCTTCGAGCCGCAAACAACGCGTCGGCAGCCTCCAACACCTCCTCTGCGTCAGCCGGAACCGCTTCCCACGAACAACAACAACAACAACAACAACAACAACAACAACAGCAACAACAACAACAAGCTCCCGGCGATTCTAGCCTCCTCACCGGCGCCGGCTTCTCCATCCCCTCCAGCGCCGGCCGCCGTCACAACCGCACAGCCTCGAACACCAGCACCCGCAGTGTTGCCGCCACCATGGGCTCCACCAACGCCTCCACGGCCTCCGGCCTCGCCCGACCGCTCCCCACCCCGCTGTCCCGACAGAACAGTTCCGCCTCCCACCGCAGCATCACCGGAACGTCGCCCGCTGGTACCGACAGCTTTTCCGGCGTGGGCTTCCTCACCGCCTCGCAGCGGATCCCCGGCTACATGCCCACGGGCAGCAGCTACTCCAACGTCACAACGGCGGGCAGCCTGAGCCAGGGCTACACACAGGACTCGTCTCCGCTGACGCCGGGTCTCCTCCCCGGCACGCCGCGGTACGAAGAGACGCTGGTGCAGCGGGAGCAGCTCGAGATGGCGCTCCGCGAGAACGAGGTGCTGAAGAAGCGCATCCGCGAGCTGGAGCGCATGGTGCGCGAGCGGCGTCGTGGCGAGAGTGTAAGTACCGCCACGAGTACAGGTACCAGTACCGGCGCCGGCGCCAATGTCCCTGCTGCTCCGGCGGCGGCGGCGGTTGCTGCTGCTTCTTCTTCTCCTTCTCCTGCGGCGGCTGGTGCTGGTGTCGCGGGCCCCCGGGAACGGCCGAGCATGCGCACTGCCTCGATCAGCGAGCAAAGCGTTGCTGGTAGCGTCGGCGTCGGCGTGCCGGAGGAAGAGGTTCGTGTTGGTGAGAGTGCTTCCAATGCGGGTTTGACGCCGCAGACTTCCGGCGCATGAGGATGAACGAGGCCAAAAGCCAGGGGAGTGGCGTTACGTGACAACAACATTGGGGAAGGTGTTGGGTTCGGAGAGATCATTCATGTTGTCAACTTTCAACGGTGTCTTTGTCTGTCTCTCTATTCTTACGAACGAATGCATTTGTGCTCGGCGAGGTTGCGAGAGAGAGTGGGTAGGGGCCCTATCTGAGGCTCCCTGTTTGCTATCCATGGATTAGTGGCCCGTCCTCTCTCGCTCGCATCTTGATTTTATGGGCGTTACGGGCTGGGACTCGGGCAAACACGCAGGACATGAATCGGCTGCGACCTATTTTTATCATCAACAACGTGGTGATAACTTGTTTCTTTTTCACTTTTCTTTTTCTTTTTCTGCATTTCCAGGTTCCACATCCATCTGTGCATGTCGCTTTTCTTGTCTTGAATCACGACGACGAGAGAGGACCAAGGAAGCCAGAGCCATAAGAAACGGGATCACCTTGTGACTTGTCCAGACTACCTAGCATATAATGGACTCTCTGGTTCCCCATTCATGAGGTGCCACACATCCCTCACATCAAGCTTCTCGTGTCTCTTGACGAGTCCCTGTGTCGACTCAAGTCCCATCTTCTCGACGCTTCGCATCACATTCGGACGCTTCTCGTTCTCCTCGTTCTCCTCCTCGAGTGCCACTTTCAACAGCACAAACCCAAGTCAGTCGAGGACTCGAGCACGGTAAAGAAGTGGTAAATCCGAGTGGGGTGAAGCACTGAAGTCACTTACTGTGCAGAAACACAGCCGCCCTCTTCCCGCTGAACAACGCATGCGGGATATTGGTCACGTTGTCCGAGTTGGCGTCTCCGACAGCATAGACGCCGGGGACATTCGTCAAGAGGCCCTCCTTGTTATTCACCTCCATGCGCCCTCCAACCAGCTCAACGCCCATGTCCGGTCCGACAGGTGACGCCTGTTCCGTCGGAAAATTCGCCAAAAACGCCGCCCGTTCAACGTACCCGTCACCGTCACCAGAGAACTCGACCCGGAAGCGATCCCGATGCGCAACAGACGGCAGGCCCAGCATATCAAACTGGCGCCACTCCTCATCCTTAAACGCCTCCTCGTCGCCTCCCAACCGCACGAGGCGGGCCACCGGCCTGTTCTCGACGCTGATGTTGCGCGAAGCGAGGTACGCCGCCCACCCGGGATGCTCGGCCTCCGCCTGGGCGCGCTGCTCGGGCGTGTCGGTCCCGTTGACGAAGGCGACCATGTCGCCGTTGAGGGTGTGGATCTCGCGCACCAGGCCCGGGACCTTGGGCAGCGGGGCCAGGATGCCGAGCGGCTGGTGGGCGTACTCGTGGCCGTCGCACCAGGGGCACCAGAAGATGCCTTTGCCCCAGGCTTCGGCCACGCCGGGCGTCGAGGGGAGGATGTCGCGGAGGCCGGTGGCGAGGATGATTTTGCGGGCGTAGAGGGTTTGGTTTTCGAGCTTTTGGGAGGGGAGGTCAAGGTGCGCGACGACGGAGAAGAGGGTCGGGTAGGTCGGGTAGGTCGGGTCCGTGGGGAAGCTGCTGCTGTCGTCTTCGTCTCGGTCGAGGGTAGCGGAGACGGGGGAGATGGCGGTCACGGTGCCGTTGACCATGGTTGCTGTGTTGTAGTGGGCTATTTGGGCCCGCGCGATGTGGCGGAAATACGCTGGTGGGACGCCTGCGGTTGGAACAAACAGAATGTGAGTGTCGCGTATTATAGTGGCAGTGAGAATTGACATGCTGGCAGTTGAAAATCGAAGAAGAAGAAAAGAGAACTTAGAGAAGAAGAAGAAAAACAAGAGGCCCTTACCGTCAAACCCGAGAATATCGTGCATTCTCCGCGTGGGATCGTTGCGATAGGTCCCAGAATCAATCATGAGGACGTTGCGACGCATACGAGCGAGGCCACTGAGCGCCGAAAGACCCGAAGGGCCTCCTCCCACGATGATGGCATCGTACAAGGTAGCGGGCGACACATGCTGATTCGGAATGGGGGCCTCGGGGGCCTCGAAGGCCAGGTAGTGTATGGCGAAGACGGAGGCCAAGGTGCCATGGAGCCAGATGCCCAGGGTCAAGCTGAAGACGGCAATGACGAGGTATCGTAGTCGGGTAGAAAGTGTGGGAGTGTGAAACCCTGACAGAAGCTTCCCCATGCTGTCGGCTGAAAAGGTAGTTGAAAGGGTGCGAGGGAGCCCCGACTGCTTCAGAGATGAGAGACACATGAAGATCAAGACGAGACGGGGAGTCGGGGACGTGGGCAATAGTTAACCAGTAGGGCGGTGCGTGCAGGGGTTCAGGTCTTCAGGAAGCCGGAGGGTAAGCCGGAATGGAGTGCCCCATGGAGAACCACTTCCTTGCAGCTCTCCGGTCTTGGTGTGGACGATCCGGGTATTTGATCGTCGGGGGGTGGGAGTCTAGAGGGGGCGGCAGAGATGCGGGATCGTTTCAGTTTAAGATCGGCAGTTGGGTCGCGTCCATGCAGGAAAAGCTTGGTAATAGTGTAAATGTATGAAATCTAGTTAGGGGAGCGGAATATGGTCACAAAGAAAATATGATACACTGCAGTGCAAATCATAAAATAAGTATAATGACTAGAAGGTCGGTGAGAAGAAGTCAAGAAGATAAAAGGGAGGAATGGACATGAGGAGAAGAGGCGAGAGATGGGCCGCCGCCAGGGACAACGAACACATCGCATTTGTATGGACTACACTTACAGAATACGGAGTAATCATGTCGTAGTCCTGCGCTTCTTGGTGTCCCATATCTCCTGGCCTGGCCGAGACGTTATATTGAGATATGCCCCGTAATTACCAGACGGTCCAGAGCTCAGTGCCCATTTCGCGCTCCGAGTCCCAGCAGTCAGAATCCCGGAAATCCGCCACCGATGTAAATGGATTATGGCACCGAATGGATTATGGCACCGAATGGATTATGGCACCGAGCCGTTCCTCGGTGGCTGCTGACGGTTTTCTGCACGAGGCCGGGAGTGGGAGTGGGATGACCCAAGGCCAAGTGGCAAGCCCCTGAATGCATGTCCATGTATACCTGGACTTACACGGATACAATGTCGTCAGGAGTCAGGGGTCAGGGCCAGGGAGTCGAACTCCTGAACGTCATGGACTAGTCCATGGAGATCGAGGTTAACAGGCCGACAGAAGGTTATAAACCATCCAATCGATCATGGAGCCGTGAAAGTCAGTTAGGGCGGGCCGTTCTAATTTACCTTTCGCCCACCAGACCCGTCGACCCTGAACGGAGGTACCCGGAGCTTGGAGTGCCCCGATGGGCCGATTACGGGCCCGGTCGGGTCTTAAAACGCGCCCCCGGGGATTCGGCCCCCAAATATACGAGCAGACGTGACTTATTTCGTGTCACGTCTATTCCTATATCGACTACTGAACTCACTGTGAGACGGCTTTCATTGACAATGACAAACTTGTGGATGCTGATGTATTCGCTTGTTGAGTCCTTTTTCCTAACCATAGCCTCAAAAAAAAAAAAAGAAAAAGAAAAGGGGGGGGGGGGGATAAAATCACATCTCCGACATCACGACCCATCCCCTATACCGAGTCAACCACCTCAATCCTCTTCCTTCCCGTCCCAGACCTTTACCTCCACACAAGTACACCATCGATCCAGCTTGATCGACTGGTTCTCGTCCTCTCCCTCCTTAGACCCGATAAACGTACACCGCGGCTTCTCATTAACGGCAACACACTCATGACTCTCGCAGTCCGAATCCTTCTCACACTTCTCCCCCGTAGCAGGAACCATGGTGGAAGGACAACTGTCGGGCACGTCAAACTGATCATCACCATCACCACCGGCGGGCATCTCAAACGCGCCCCCAAGGCACCAGTGCTGCTCGAATATGGGCACCGCGTTGAACTGGACCTGCAGCTTCCTGACATACCGCGTCTCGCCGCGGACAGTGATGTTATGCGACGGCGAGTACTGCCAAGACGTGAGGCCGTGGAACCCCAGCTGGCTCCCGATGTACCTCTCGACACTAAGCGACGGAGCCGGCAAGTACACATGCGTCTGGATCTGGTCGTCGTCGGCGATCCGGATCGTCTCGCGCAGGACGCGCTTGATCTCCTCCACCTGGTCCGGGTACGCCATGCGCCCGCGTCCGGCCAAGGCCTCGGGCGTGATGATGATGGCGTGGACGAACTGTTCCTTGTCGCCGTCGAACTCGTTGGCGTGCCGTTCGAGACCCGGGTTCGTGCGTCCCCCCTGCTTGGTGCCGATGCGGAGGAACCCCGTCACCATCTTGCGGAAGTACATCTCTTGGCTGTCGGGGAACATGCGTTCGATGTCCTCGCTTTCGCCCGTGCCGTTGCCCTTGGTGAAGCCGGGGACCTCCCACAGGTGCGCCACCCATACGCCGCGGGAGGAGGCGACGAGGATCGCAGTGCAGCCCGCGATGGGTGGGATGCCGCCGCCGCGGGGCCAGGCCCCCAGTTCCCCGACCGCCGGGGCCAGGAAGTCCGAGTAGGCGCTGGTCGACCACCGGTCATGGTACGAGTCGTCCTCCGACGTGCGGCCGTAGCCCGGTCCTGTGGCGTCGATGTGCTCGCGCATCATGTTCCACCATTCGGCGTGTTCTTCGGCATCTTGGGACACGTCGTCGGCGACCTTCCACGTGAACATGTCAGGCTGTGGCTTCGGGTCGTCGTCTGGGCCGTCCAAGCTGCCCGTGGCTAGGTGGCAGAGCTCGCAAGTCCCGCCGCAGAGACCCCTCTTGTCGACGCAGATGATGTCCAGGTTGGGCTCCTGCGTTCGCGCCACGCTGGAACCGCACCAACCTTGATAGAACACCGCTCTCTTGCCCAACCGAATCACCAGCTCCCGTGCCTTCTCCGGGTCGGATTCCTTGTTCACATTGTAGCCCACCTCGTCTTGGTCGCCAGGCGTGAAGTGCCAGGAGAGAAGGTTTTCCCATGGAGGTCGGTTGGTGATGTTCCGAGGGTCGTGTCGTTCGTAGGGTAAGACGTGGAACGCATTCTTGTCCTCGAACCCTGCCCTGCTGAGCTCAAGCTGGACTCCGGTTATGGCGTCTTGGATGTACGGAAGAAACTCTGGCTCGATCCTGTCGCCATCCTCCGTCCGTACTTGGTTTTCCGCCGGTGCAGCGATGCCGATGTAGATCCAATCCTGATCTACAGGACTCAGTGGACCTCCTGGCGCGACATATCCCGCAAGCCCAGAACGCTGTGCCGCCCCGTCCACGTCCTGGAGGAAATTGGCGACACCTTCTTCGTAGTAGCCAGGTAGGGATCCGGGAAATTTTTCGCCGAGCTTCTCCTGGCTGGGCAAGCCGATCCCCACGGTGAATGAGGGCACTTCCCAAATGTGTCCAGTCCAGACGGCTTGCGGTGAGGCGATGATGATGCCGATGCAGCCATAGAGCGGAGCGACGCCTCCCATCTGAGGCACAAGAACGGCCTCGTCGCTTAGATTGGAAGGCCGGTTCAGCAATGTGAGTGTGCCGGTAGACACATGCGTGTTGTGAGCTGCCTCCGAGTCGAACCCCGGCTTCGTGCCATGCGCCGCGATGATCACGTTGAGCTTCTGCCACCAGTCCATCTCACCATGCTCCCAGTTCATCGGGTTGAAGATTCTCTTGGTGACGATTTCCGTGGCAGAAGCCAGGAGTTGGGCATCCTTCATGTTCTCATCCTGCCGCGCCTTGATTGTGCTGATGGCGCGTACATCTTCGATGCACTCGTCGCATTCACCACATCGAGGTACGATCTCAGGTGCTGCAGGAACAGAGCAACTCTGGCCGTGCTGGAGCTCTCCGCCCGCGTGAGTTCGTGACCCTCGAGAACGCTCGCCGTTTCCGCACCACGAGTGACTGAACAGAACCCTCTTTTCCCAGAGGAGGACAAACTCCCTAGCCCGAGGAGGGACGCGAACGGGAGCCTGTGATGTCTGGGCGGGAGGAGAAGACGAAGCCGTCTGTGTCGTTGCAGATGTCGGAGCCGCCGCCGCGGTGGTATGGGGCTGAAGGATGACTACGCCGCTCGTTTCGGCCAACTGAACTTCGGAATCCTCTTGGCTGTCATCGTCCGGGAATCCAGGCCCAAACTGCCACGACGCGAGACCTTGGTAAGGGGCAAAGGAACGCGTTCTCATCAGTTGATTGAAGTCGTTCATTTTCGTCTCCAGAGAAGTGGACTCGTTGTCCAGCACCTCGGATATCTCCTCCTCGAGGTTCGTTGCATCGGGGGGGTAAGGCACGATGGTGATTGTGCTGGCAGGGAATTCGCATTCTTCAACCAGCAGCTTGTACAACGTCGAGATGCCATCTTCGTATCTGAGCTTGCCAACGTTGAAGCGACCTCCCGGTGCGATGATCCAGACTCGCAACCAGGCGAGAGATGCCGCATGAAACGGATCACCACGTTCTCGAGTGTGTGGGAGGAGACCCGGTTGCTTTCCATCCCCATGTCCCTGTCTGAGGAATTCGATGACATCTCGCTGGAAGTAAGATTCAGGATCCTCGGGGTAGTCGTCTTCATCTTCAGTGTCGAAGGACGGAACTTGCCAGATGTGAGATTCCCAGACGCCCTTGGGGGAGGCAGCAATGACAGATGTGCAGCCACGAATCGGGCCAACGCCGCTCCCCATGGGAATTTGAATTTCCGCTCCGTCATCATCGCCAGTCGCAAACAGATGAAGGCGACTTGTTGTGTGCTCGTCGCTGTCGGTGGCGTAGTCGACCAAAGGTCCGTTCTCTCGGGCGAGCATGTATGTCTTGAACCACCACTCGGCAGACCTCTCACCCCCCTTGTAGGTCGCCGGAGAAGTAGGCTTGTTCCCCAGGATGTCCTTCACTTCTTCCATGCTTTGGCCGTCAATCTGCCTGGCCGCCAGGTTGGCCGTCTGGCAGTCTGTGCAGCGTCGGGGAGAGCATTTCATGGTACGACAAGCGCCGTCTTCTGCGGGGACCAAGGGCCACTCCTCCTCCCCTTCGGTGTGGTTCTCATCTGCATCCTGCCGACGGACAAGTCCCGTCTCGTCGTCATCTCGAGCCGTGTCACACCATGTTTCTCGAAGAAGCTCTTCAGTCTCGAACCTGATAACCAGCTCTCGGGCACGGCCGGGTCTGCCGGGGGCATACTGCCAGGACAGAAGACCTGACCACCACCTGGAATTGCCCTCAAAGTCGCCGCCCAAGTCGTCCCTTTCACCTTCATACTCCCTCCAGTCCTCTCGGACCTGAACGTCCATTTGGTACAGTTTGAGGTGGATTTTCGAGTCAGGAATGCCCTGGTCCCGGAGTTGGGTTTGAATCTGGTAGATGGACCGGGGTGTTACCATGACAGATTCCAAATCCCGATCCGCGGACGTCACAATCCAAACGCCAAAGAAGTCTGGGGATCGAGGGTCGAGATCACCTCCAGGCTGAGTATGGGTGAAGAGTGGCGGGTAAAACTCCGTGTTCGGATTCGCGCCGTGACTGCCTTCTCGGAGGAAGTTGGTGACGCGCTCCTCGAAATATGTCTCCTGTGCCCAGGGGTAGCGCGCCGGGTTATTTCCCTTGATGAAGTTGGGGACCTGCCAGATGTGGTTGGTGTAGACGCCGTGTTTCGAGGCAACAATCATCATCGTGCAGCCCCAGACGGGCCCAGAGCCTCCTCCCAGACCAGGGACATGGACACTCCCGTGAAATCGGAAAGGTTCGTCAAAGGCGATCCACTTGCTGGACGACGCGCCAGGCACCCGTTGCCAGGCATCGTCGGCGACCCAGAAATCAGTACCGTCCCCGGCACCGTAGTCAATGACGACTCGCCACATCTTCTTCCACCAGTCCGGCTCGCCGGGCTGCCAGTTGGTTGGAAGAGACAGTTCTTCTGTGAGGATGGCGTCTCCATCGCCCACGCCGCGACGTTGGACCACATTGCGGCGCTTCTCGCTACCGTCGTTGCCGTCGCTCGGGGTACCATCTTCTCGTATGCAGGCACCACCCGGGAAACTGCATAGGCCAGGCTCGCAAACCGGGGTTGGCTCTGGAGTGGATGATGAGAACGAAGTGGTCGTTGTAGTCTCGACAGTGCTGCAGAGAACCGTAGTCTCACATGCGGCCTGGTAGCACGTGGTGGTACGACTTGTGGAGTGGGCAACCCCTGAGACAGTCACAGGTGCTACGTCGCAAACCTGGGAGCAATGGGGAGCGATCGTGTAACTGACGGTACACGATGATTCCGAGGCCGACGAGGTGGAAATAGACGAAAGAGAGGCTGAAGTCGAGACGGAGGCCGAGGTAGATGCGGAAGTAGAAGTAGACGTGTCGGTGGTCGTAGTGGTTTGAGTGGTGGTGAGGTCGTCGTCCTTATCCTTCTCTGGATCTTCTGGATCAGGTTTGTTGTTGTTTCCACCGCCGCCACCGCCGCCACCACCGCCGCTGCCGCCTCCTCCTCCTCCAATTGGGAGGTTGCCGTCCGGTAGATTTCCCCCGCCGCCGCCGCCGCCTCCTCCTCCTCCAATTGGGAGCTTGCCGTCCGGTAGATTTCCCCCGCCGCCGCCGCCGCTGCCGCCTCCTCCTCCTCCAATTGGGAGGTTGCTGTCCGGTAGGTTTCCCCCGCCGCCGCCGCCGCCATCATCGTCGTCGTCGTCGTCGTCGTCATTGTCTTCTTCATCATCCTTGCTCTCTTCCTCATCGTCGTCATCCTTGCTCTCTTCCTTGTCGTCATCTTCATCCTCTTCCTTGTCGTTGGAGGCTTTGGTGGTCGAAGACGGACGTTGAGCAGCAGAAGAGGGTGAAGAAGCGGCAGACGAAACAGCCGAGCTGGGAGAACCAGGTGCACTCTGCTTAGAGGCGGTTTCCCCTTGCTCTGGCGAAGACTGGGAGGAAGTGGGTTGAGAAGAAGAGGACGTCGATGTCTGGGGAGGAAGGCTGCCGGAGGCAGCTGCAGACGCAGGTGGCGACGACTCGGAAGACTGCTGAGATGCGGGACGCGATGTCTCAGAGGGCGACCTGTCGCTCGCAGACGTTGCCGTAGTCGCTTGGGACCTAGACGAGGAGATGCTGGATGAGACGCTCTCAGTATCGGCGGCTTCCGATGAGGAGGACGGGGTCTGAGCAGTCGACTCGGTGTTAACCGTGCTGGAGGTATCGGTGTCTAGGCTCGAGTCCGATGTTGCAGGGGCCGAGCTGCCACTAGAGGGCGACGACGCAGTCACTGAGGATTTGGACGGAATTGGAGTGCTAGATGGGCTAGTCTCGGTGGCGATGGCCTCAGAAGATGAGGCGACCCGAGCAGCAGAAGAGGAGTTGACCACACTGGCGATCGTGGTATCGGTAGCTAGGCTCGAGTTTGATGTCTCAGAGGGAGAGCTGCCCGTAGCGGAGGACGATGCAGTCACTGAGAGCTCAGAAGAAGTTGGAGTGCTGGATAAGCTGCTGCTCTCAGTATCGATGACCCGCGATGAAGACGTCTCCTGGACCGTAGACTCGGAGGCTGGGATGCTGGATGAGATGCTCTCGACAACGACGGTTTCCGATGCGGATGCAGTCTCGACAGTAGACTCGGAGCTGGCCACGCTGGAGCCATCGGTACCCAGGCTCGAGGTAGTGCTTGGGCCGGTGGACGTCGAGACAATGCTTTCATGCGAATCCTGGTCATTGAGTCGGGAGGAGCTCGTCTCAATGCCTGAAGAACTCCCATCAAGGGAGGAGGAGGAGGAGCTAACTTGGATGCTCGAGGTGCCACTGGTCAGGGATGTCAGGCCAGTGGCCGCACTCGAGGTTGTTGGCTGGTCAGTCGTGCTGCCTGAACTGAGGACGGAAGTGTCCGTGCCAATGAGCGATGTGGCCGTCTTGGCTATGGACGTTTCGCTTTGAAGATGGGACGAAGCGCTGCTGGTGATACTCGAGCCAGCAGACTCAGCAAGTGAAACAGTGCTAGACACAAGGCTCGTGCTCGAGCTGCTGAGAGCAGGAGAGGAACTAGTGTAGATAGTCGACGTCAGAGTCTGTGAGGCCATGCTTCTAGTATCGACCTCGGAACTGGCTGGTTCATCGATTGTCGAGGTGGTAATGTGGCTACTCGAAGCAGGAATCTCAGTAGGCCCGACACCGCTGCCACTGCCTGTCTCTCCAGAGGAGGTAAAGAGGCTGGAACTGGCGGAAGAGGCGTGAGGGGAGCCGTCACCCTGAATGATCGAGGTGACAGTTTCGATGCCCGAGTTGAGACCCGCCTCATCACTGGATAGGATTGAGGAAGAGAGAGGGTGGGAGACGGAGGATGAGACACCCTCACTCATCGTTGCAGAAGTCGCAATGGCCGAGATAATAGTCGTCCCATCAACGGAGCTCTCGAGTGAGGAAACGTGGCTTTGAATGGCTGAAGTAGCTGTCTCAGTGCTCGAGGTGATGTCCGTCGGGTCAACCGAGGAGTCAACTGAAGAGACTTGGCTTTGAATGATCGTAACAGTCTCAACAGGGCCAGTTCGCGAAGCGTCGGAGGTGGCCGAGTCTCTCCCCGAGGAAGAGGTGTCGACTGGTCCATGTGCCTCACTAGCGTCATCATCGCTTAGGAGAGATGATGTGCCTGCAGGCTCTCCTGACGGATGTGATGTAACTGTAACAGTCACGACGACGTCGACGAGAGGAACAGTCGCAGTATCCTTTTGGTCAATCGCTGACGTGGAGATGGTGGGTGCCCCATCTTCACTGACTGGTGTAGAGCTCTGAATAATCTCAGTCGTGATGACTGTCTCCGTGACGATCAGGGTGGTGGTGGTCTGAGAAGCATCACCAGCCGTCTCGTCATCGGGAATCGGGATCTGATCATTGTGAGTAGGGACCGGGTTGGCGCTGGAAAGACCACTCTCCGACTCATCGACAACACAGGGAGCTGATTCAGACAGAGAATATGAAGGCTCTGATGTGGTGGTGTCGACCCCAGCAGTGATGACGAGGGTGCTGCTAACGGTCTTGTATTCCGTGACGGTGAGAGTGGTCGGAGACCCAGCATGACCAAGAGAAGTCGTCGGCTCAGGGTCCAAGCCAGGGTGGGTCGTGTCAACAGCAGGGAAGGTATCCGATTCGCCAGCGACCTGAACATAGGTAGTTAGCAGGCAATCACGTGATCTCGGTGAAGGGGCAACTGGTTACTTGACTACACCGGCCGGTCGATGTGTCTAGAGGAGTTGGGGTTGGGGTTGGGGAACCAACCAGAGCGGTGGAAGTCTGATAGAGAATGGAAGAAGTCTCGCTCTCTTCCAGAGTAAAGATGTTTGTGGCAAGCATCTCAGATGAGGTACTTGGGCCGAAACCAGTGCCACAGTTGCCGCAGGGGCAGATCTTAGTAACGTTGTTAACGACAACAAACTTGTCGAAATCATCACCCTTGATGCATGCCCCATTGTTATTGTCGGCTAGAAGTTCAGTTTACATAGAAAGGTTAGCTAGTGAACACACTAAAGAATCGACGAAACGAAGTCATGCTAACCTGCAGCCATGCTGATGAACGAGAGACAGCAAAGTGCTAAAAGAAGCACCAGCAACCTGGCTCTTCCAGGCCAACAGCTGAACCAGCCCATGATTGATGAATACGTGCGCGCAAATCCACCAGGAGGAAAAGGCTTTGCGATAGTTGTCAGATTCTTTACTTGTGTTGTAGAATAGTGTAGGAGGAGAACTTGAAGAGGCAATCAACAAGGGCTTGGTAGAAAGGATGGGTAACAAGTAGGAGAAGCTCCTAAGGGTGAGTGAAAGAAAGGTGAGGTTGAGAGTTGAAGAGTAGAAGAAAGAAGAGAAGAAGATAGAATAGTTAGAAAGGCAGAATAGCCTTTAAATAGCGGTAGGCAAAGCTGGAGCCTGGAGTGATGGGAGAATATTTTCTTTTCAGAGCCTTAAAACAGGCAGGGCAGCCGTAATAAGAGATTATACACATACACCTTCCTTGCTAGTAAATGTAAATAGAAACATGTCTGCCTTGATGGATATTTGGCTAAGGCAACTATCTATAGCCACTCCTGTGTCGACTTGAATGTCAAGGTTGATATAAGGAAGGAGGCAGTTTGCAATATGGTTTCATAATAGAGAGCCCTAAGGTGCATTGGTCCTTAAAAGTTGAATCACATCATCTCTAAGTAAGAAATAATTCTTAACCTCATAACTGGCTTTATTAGTACTGACTGCCTTGAGCTGTATATCACAGGAGGCAAAGCCATGACAAGCCAACCGGAAGCCCATGGACATAATGCTGCTCTAAGTCACTTACAAGGTCGGGCCATTCTCAACTCGGACTGATGGCCATGAATAACTACATGTTAGAAGGTAAGTTACATGTCTGACGAACATCTCTGGACTTTAAAAGCCTCACAGGCCCCCCTCCTACCAGGAGCCCACATCTAGGATGTTGATAGTAACGTGTATCATTGCAATCCTATAGTGTTATGCATTTAAGGTTCCCCTACAATATGCCCACAGCCAGGGGTATCATGAGCTTGATGCCTCCGGCTTTATACGCAGAACGGTTCATGTTGGTTTAAGACACCACATCTTGATGGATGGCTATTGAGACTGTTACGTCAAGAGACAGCTGTCTATCTACATTTTCGAGATGTAGGGTGGAGAATATTCAGAATGCACCCCCTTTTCCTCACGCCAACAACTTCTGCATTATATGACCACCTTATTTATCCCTAGGGTTCGGAGGCAACCTGGCAACGTTATAATGGAGAATGATAGAATCCATCTTCGTTTAATGAAGGATTAGTCAGGCATATAATAAGCTCACGCTACTATCAGAACAATCAACACGAAGAATGACACAGAGAAAGGACACATGAAGAAGAAAAGAACGAAACGCCCACCCTTCAAGTTATGAAGCCGGTTGATTCAACTCGATTGTCCTTCTTTCAAGACTGACTGACTGGCTGTCTGCCTGCAGCTAGACGTCGTGATATCGGAATACACATCATGGTAATGCCATAGGCCAACTACTCGCTGTGCAAATCAGGGTTGTTATCCTTGTTGACTTTCGGAATGAGCAACCAACTAATGGCGCAGGCGACCCAGAGGCCGATCAGCACAGGCTGCAGGACGGAAACACCTGCCCTCGAAGCAAGAACACCGGTGATCATGGGAAACAGTGTTCCACCACCCTGGGCAAAGACAAAAACGAATGCCATGGCCGTCGAGTTCAGCTCTCGCGGGACAAGTTTGGATGCGACAGACATTCCCTGGATATAACATATAACAGTTAACCATTATTGCCACCATCAACAAAGGGGATCAAGGAAAAGCAGGGCAACTACTAACCGTGGCAAAAAAAGGCCCGGAAAAGAAACCGATAAAGCTGATTGCGATCAAGGCAGCGATGATATTCGGCACACTGTCTACCAGTTAGCGACGAGACCATGTCCAACGAGAAAAAGAAAAATAAAAAAGGACACACACAGCCAGAAGACGAGTTGAAAGGCAACACAAAATACTGCGTAGATGAAGACCATCCTCCGCTCACCGTAGCGATGCGTAGGTTCGGCCAGCAACAACCGACCGAGGAAGACTCCTCCATTAAGGCCGGCCGGGACGTTCCCCATCAAAGCGAGATCCCCCCCTCGAGCCTGAACGAGGTACTCGACGACCCATCCGGCGGCAGTGAGGAGCGCGCCGAGGAAGAAGAAGTAGAAGAGGCTGATGAGCCAGACGCTCTTGAGGCACAGCGCTTTCTTCATGAGCTGCGTGGGGGTCGCCTGCCAGTCCGGTTGGCCTCCCTCGGTCGCCGCGTTGGCATCGCCGCCTCGGGCCGCATCATCACTGTCAGAGCGGTGATTACTACGCCTCCTCCAAAAGCGAGTCTTGATGGTGTCCCGGAAGGCGAAGATGGTGGCGGCGGAGTTGAAGACGCCGATGCCGAGAGGAAAGGCGTAGTAGAGGTACCAGCGCGATGGGGTATTCGCCGTGGCGACGGCGGTAGATACGAAGGGGGCGACGAGACAGCCGCCGGCGTACATGGCGTGGATGAAGGCGAGCCAGAGATGGGCGCGGACAACTCCAGAACAATACGTGTTGCCGCCTGTATCCTGGTACGCCTGGCCTACGGAGACGATCATGAAAGTGACGGCAAAGAGGGGGAAGGGGGGGTTCCAGACCCGCAGTGCGTGAGCGATGATCTGTACGACAGTGCCGACGGCCAGTAGGCCTCCGAGGTCGAGGATTTGCATCAAGTGGGTGTTGGTGAGGGCGGCAAGCAGCCAGCCCAGGAAGTTGGCAACATAGCTAGTGGACTCGGTCAGTAGTAAGTACAGTGTTTTGTATCGATGATTCGTTATTTTTCTTGTCTCTTCGGGGAAAGACCAGATCCAGAGGAAAAGGGAGCGAGACGGGCAGTCACCGACATGACGGAGACGACGGCAGTGCTGAGAGTATGGTCGCGGATGAAGTATGGCATCAGCGGACCAATGCTGCCGTCGTTGATGCCGGAGACGAAAAAGGAAAGGCCCGTTGCCGCGATCTTGAAGTGGACATCGAAGCCGATCTTGGGCGGCTCTGGAGGGCCCGGTTGCTCTGAGGACATAGAGGGCGGTTTGCTCCCATGTTTTGTGACATCACGGAGCTCATACGCCTCTGAAAGCGTGGTGCCTTGGATGGGCGGAGCTTCAACAGTGGTGGTGGTGGCCATAACTAGGACTCAGCTGTTACCGAGGTCAGAGTCTCAGAGAGGCAAGCATATCAGAAGAAGATAATACCAAGATGCCCGGTTATCTCATTTGCTGAAACAGAAAACAGACGTTCGAATTTATTATATTTGTAATGTACCAGCGTGGGAAAAGCTCAAGATATTCAAGGTCAGGTGGTCGAAGAACAAGGGTGCTTTGGTCCCGACGTTCCGAAGGCTGAAGCTAGCAGTTCGGACTCGAGATCAAGTTCATAGAGGCGGATCAGTGGCCTGAGGGGATGTTTGATGCTGAGAAGCCACCGAAAGTACATCGTACAGGGGGCGCTTCCACTGAAGAAGCCGCCATAACTAACCATAATCTGAGGTCCTGGCCACTAAAGGCACGTATCTGTCCGGAGCTACCGCTTTAAGGGAATAACTTACACACAGACCACTAACGGGCTTACGCTCCGAGCTGGCTAAACAACGGGGAAACTACGGGGAACTAACTAGCGGTCACTTTCTACCAATCAATGCTGTCCAATGATGACTCCGTGCGTAACCCCGTATTTCTCCGATTCTCCGTGTGTCCGGGCTTCAAGTCATCCGAAGCCACTTCGTAATTAACGGGCACGGTCCTGCGGAGGAGTATTTCGTCAACTTCTTTCCTTTGACAGCTTTGACAAGTTAATTATGGCCCTGGCCATTTAAGTACGGATACAAAGTCTTCATGATATAGCAAATGTTGAAGAATGAGCCCAACGTTGAGCGGCACATCACATCCCATCAGCCAGATGTCAGGGCCGCGACTCCTTGATCACCACCCGTGCCGTCTACTTTACTGCGTTGCTCGGCTCCTCAACCTCCCTAACCAGGGTATCCCTTTCAACAACCGCCATAGCAAGCATCTCTCGCGCTCTTCCTCTTTGGCCGTAATAGTGTTCGCTCTCGTGCGTCTTGTTGTCCGTCTGATTGTCCTTGTTCTGGGTGCGGGTTCTGAGCTGATGGTTGTGATGACCGTCTCAAGTTTTGGCGACAGATGGGACCTCATATTCCAGCAGTATCATGTAGGGCCTAAGAGCAGCGGATCAAGGTTAAATAACCATGCAATTATATCATATGCTACACAACAAAGACCATCATCCAATTCGGCAAGGCTGTCTGATCACAGCCATGTACCGCATTCCTGTATTTCCTCCACTGTACATTGGTGCAATATTCTGTGGCGATGCACTGATGAGATCGTCGTATGCATGTATAGATGTGTAGACGACCGGATGTGATGACGGGTATAATCTAGAAGATGATAAGTCGTAAATTCGTTAAATACCCCTTCGTACGGACCCTGAACGCTGTGAGAAACTGAGGACCAGTAACCCCTAGAACGCCTACCCACCGGACAAAGTGCCGGTAGGAGGCACCCCGCCCCTTGCAATGAGATATTACATCTAGAACAGAACCCAAGAAAGGGGGGAAAAGAGGGGAAAAAAGGGAGAAAAAAGGGAAACAAAAAGGAATAATAGATATAAGAGGCCGTCAAATAGTCGGTTAGTCCGCAGAGGGTGCAGCAGGGGTGGTGCTCTTGGCCGGACGAGGAATTAGTGCGTACCCCGGGAAGGCTTCAAGAAGGCTCGCCCCCCTTCCCCTACTTTCCCTCCGCACGAGACCCGACCTTCACCCAATCCAAGACACGCGGGTCTTGGCTAGGCGGGTTGTCCTTGTTTCCAGGCGTGTGCAGGAGGGGGTCATCCTTAGCCGTCCCGGGGTGAACCTCGATGTTGAGTCCGAGGCTACTGGGTGTGTTCCGCGCCTGGTCGACCAATGCAACGACATCGAACTCGGCTTGCTTGTTCTCTTCGCTCTGGAGAGCTTTGGCCAGGGCTTCCCGCTGCGCCTGCGTAATGCTCTGCGTCCGTCCCACCTGGCCCGACTGAGGCGGTCCCGAATGACCCCACTGATAGTTGACGGGCCGCAGCAACGCGGCTCCCGTCTGCAGCACCCAGGCCTCCGTGGCGCCCATCTCGTCGTCGCCTTGCTTGTGCTTCTTGGGCCGCCACTTCTCGGGCAGCGGCTTGGTGAGGAGGCGAACGACGGCGAGGAAGCCGCGTTTCACGGGCCTGAAGGCACGAGCCACGGCCCGGAAGAACATGAGGACGAAGCGGTCGGGGATCTGACGGATGAGCGCACCGAGGGGAATGACGAGGGCACCGAACAGCATGGACCATCCCCACTGGGCGGCGTTCAGCGGCTCGGTGTCGAAGACGGCGCCGGCGAGCCAGATGATGACCATCTGCCCGGCGAGAGTAACACACTGGACGCCGAGGAACCAGGGGTTACGGAGGACGCCCTGGTACCAGATGTTGATCTTGTTATCGACGCGGCGGCAATTGTGCTGGTTGAAGAACTGCATCCAGACGTAAATGTTAAACACCATTGTCTGGAGCTGCTTGCGCTCAAAGTCGTTTTGCGGGTGAAACAGCGCCTCGCCCGCGTAATGGAAGGTAAAGATAACGGCCAATTGGTATATGGCGACGAGCAAGACCATCTTCCACATGGTGATGGTGACGATAGGAGCCGTGCGGGGTTCCGGTTTGCGCTTCAAGAAATCGCGCGACGGATAATCGGTAGCCAGACCGAGAGAGGCGAAGATATCCATGATGAGGTTGATCCAGAGAAGCTGAACAATGTTGAAGATGACGTTGCCTGCGAGCTCAGAGACGACAGTAAGGGTACCGGCTGAGATGTTGATGGTGAATTGGAACTAAGGAAGACAAGAAAAAGTCAGTCAAGGCCATTCCATACATTGGAGATTGAGTGACGGATCATGTCTTCACATACCTGAAGGAACTTCTTTGTCGCGTCGTTGACAGTTCTACCCCAGAGGAGAGACTTCACGATGGACTCGAAATTGTCATCCAAAAGGATGATCGAAGCTGCCTCTTTCGCCACCTCGGTGCCCTGAATACCCATGGCGAATCCGACGTCGGCAGCTTTCAGGGCCAGCGCGTCATTTGTGCCGTCACCGGTGACAGCGACAGTCTCGCCCATTCTCTTGAGGTGACTGACTAGCAAGAGCTTGTCCTCCGGGCTCGACCGTGCCAACACCTGGAGGCGGGGGATAACCAGGTCGAGCTGGTTGGACGTGAGTCTCCTAAAGATAGGACCGTCCATGGCCAAGCCGCCGGGCGTATAGATACCGCACTCGGCGGCGATGGCCTTGGCGGTCAGGAAGTTGTCTCCCGTCACCATGCGCACGAAGACGCCAGCATCCTGACAGGTCCGGACCGACTGGATCACCTCGGGCCGCAGGGGATCGCGAATACCAAAAATGCCGATGAAAGTCAACTTGTCGAAATGCTTGTCGAATGGGATCGACTCGGGGTCATTCGGATCCTCGAAAGCCTCCGTCCGAGCGAAGTCTCTGTAGGCGATAACGACGGGACGGAGCATATTGGTCGCATACTCCTTGATAGAAGCGTTGATCTCCTCGCGGATGGATTCGGTGATGGGTTGCGTCGCCATGCCCGACTTGGGGTCGGCGAGGATATCGGTGCATTTGGAAACGATCACCTCAGCGGCTCCCTTGGCCAACATGCGGCACTCGGTGGGACTGACTCTGCGCATGACGGCCATCCACTTCCGGCTGGCGTCGAACGGGGACAAATTCTCGATGTTGCCGTTTTCTCTTTCCTCGTTCAGGTGAGCCATACTCAGGTACTCGCGGCCGAACTTGAGTAGAGCGGTCTCCGTGCTGGTTCCCACGAAGCCAGGGTTGGCCGGGTCATCGCTCTCGAAGGCGGTCGAGTTGAGAGCGATGCTGTTCTTTAGCAAGTCCTTGACATCTTCGTCGAGAGAAGCTACGAAGTCGGGGATGCTCGCCTCTTGCTGGCCGGACGCCACGTCGTTGGCGGTATTTTCCGTGTCGCTCCCGGCCGACGCCGACGCGGCAGAGCTGATGGTAGGGCCACAGTCACCAAAGGGGACCGTGCCGAGCCTGCCGACGACGACAGTCATTTCATTCTGGGTAAGGGTGCCCGTTTTATCGGAACAGATGCACGTAGCGTTGCCCATGATCTCGCAGGAGCGGATGAGACGCACGAGGTTGTTGTCACGCAACATCCTCTTGGTGGCGAAGGCGAGAGCTAGGGTGACGGCGAGGGACAAGCCTTCGGGGACGGTAACGATGACAACAGTGATGGCAAGGATAAGCACCTCGAAGAAAGCTTCTGCCCTCGCAGCCGGGTTGGGATCCATATCCCTAAGCCGAGTGAGGTAGCGGACGAACATTACGAAGAAAAAGATGAAGCCGGCAATGGCGCCGAAGGTGATGAGCTGTTTGGCGAGAAGACCCAGCTTTTGTTGCAGGGGCGTCTCCTCGACGTCCTCACGGATGGACATTAGGGTCCGTCCGAAGGAAGAATGCTCGCCGACAGAGAGAACGAGGTAAGTGCCGATGCCGCCGCACACCGTAGTGCCGCTGACGATGAAGGGGTCGGGCGCGTGCGCCCTGGTGGCGAGGGTGTTCCAGTCGCCGACTATGCTCTTATGGACCAGCTCGGACTCGCCCGAGACGGACGATTCGTCCACTTGGACACCAGCAGCAGAAATGAGGACGCCGTCCACCGCAACGACATCGCCCGTCTCGACGTGCATCACGTCACCAACGAGGACTTCGTGAACAGGGACATTCCGGGTCTTTCCCGAGCGTGTGACCTTGACATCGCGCTGCTCTTTCCGCTCGTTGAGTTTGGCAAATTTACGATCTTTGTGCCAGTCGGTGGCGGCACTGGCAAAGACGATGACAATAATGGCGACGACGACAGTGAGACCATCAACCCATTGTATCCTATTAGCGTCGTCCGTAGCTTCGACGGATTCGTAGATGCCGAGGGCGAGGGAGACGCTCGCCGAGACGGTCAGCAGGAAGATGAGCTTGTCGTTGAAAGCAAGCCAGGCGAGGGCGAGGAAGGATTTTGGCTTCCGCTTGGGTAGGCGGTTGAGACCGAAGATGCGCTTGCGGTCGGCGAAGGACTGGTCATGGTGGCCGACGATATCGAGGTTATTGAGGTCGAGATCGAGATGGAAGGAGGCCGAGTCGCTGTCGGGGACGAGGACGGGGGTGATTTCGGGTTCGCGCTTCTCGCGAGCGGCGGCAAGGGCCTCATCGAAGGTGATGGTGCCATCCAGCCCAGACTCATCGACACCTAGACCGGCCTTGGGATCGGTGCGGAGACCGGCGGCGAGGCCCTCGATGCCGCCAAAGGCTCGTAGAGCGGAGAGAGAACGGGCGAGGATGAGCTCGTGTAGCTGGGCTGGCGTGAAGGCAAACTTGTTGTTCTTGGGACGCTCGGCAGCAGGCTGCTGGTCAAGGACCTTGACGTCGAAATGGTCCTCGGCGAGGATCTTGGGAGGCGGCTTCCCATCAATGGAGATGGAATCCGAGCCATGACCATCCGTGCCCGGTGGGTGGCTCGGTGCCGAGGCCTTGATCTCGTCGCTCATCGCTGCCCACTGAGCTGAGTGCGAGAGACACAAGACTCTAGGATGGACGCGCGAGAGGAGGCGTTGGTGTTAGGAGGGTGGTGGAAAAAGAACCAATGGCCAGAAGAACGGGAAACAGAGGTCGAGCCATGCACTCGGGGGATGTGGACGGACGAGCAAAAGGGAGAAGGTCAAGGAAGGACGAAAAAAGAAAAAGAAAAAGAAAAAAGACAGGGTTGGACCGTGGAAGGCCCGTATGGGTCAAGGCTGGTCATTGGGACAGGACATGGGGGAGAAGGAAGAAGGAAGAAGGCGAAAAGGCGACGACGAAGTGCCAAGACAGGCGAATAACAGGGCGTGGGGTGCCGCCTTAATGTGGATGTCTCAATTGTCTGGGAAATAGCGGGGTGGGTCTCTATCCTCACCGGCCGGCTCCACACTAAACTGGCGGCTGACGTTGCCTTTTAGTGTACTTAATATTTGCTGCTTTGCCCCTTCTTTGTTTCTGGCGGATAGGGCTGTCCAGTGTCACAACTTGGAGAAAGGTACCTGTGTAACAGTCTAATGAATACTCGAGAAGCGAAGCCAATAAAGGAGGCAATGCGCGATCAGAGCAATACGAGACATGTTAATGGCCAAATACGACTAGGTATATAATAGAACGGACTAGGTAGGATTTTGCGAACGTCTTTATTCGACATTACAACGTATAATGCTTTGCAAGACAGGCTGGGCGGCTACCTTGGGGAACATAAAGGTACCTTAGGTACTTATGAGCAGAGCCTCACAGTCGGCCTCGACTTAGCGGCATAGGTACGCTAGGACAAATTAGGTATGTCTGTCCTTCTAGCTGTCGCCCTGGTCGGGCTAGCCACGTCACCGTGGTCTGGTCGAGGATCAAGCGTGTGTATCATGGTCATAAGTACTTTCAAGTATCCTTCGTTCGGTATATACCTCATAGTGTCATCTTTGAGGGATAGAGACACATCTGGAGACTTCTTCCTGTCACTCAATCACCCGAAGAGCCAAGCAGTAAAATGTAGGTATCACATATACGAAATACTTTGCGCTGCCGCAACGTGAGTCCCAGTGGGAATTGTAATTGGATCGGCAACCTTCATTTTATTCGTCCGAATAATTGCCTACTTTTGATTCCCCAAAATAAGAAACATCTTTTGTCTTGGTCCGATCAAACTCCAACGCAGACACCTGGCCTCCAGGAATTCCTCTTGTTAGAGAAACAGAACACATCATCAGGCATTGCATCTGCAGTGGCATTGCTCTAGGTGTACAGAGCAGGTCCCGCTTGAATGGGCCGGCGCTATTATGCGGTCAGCAATCCAGATTATCACCATCCTCAAGACCCTCCACCTGAGGTTATACCTCCCAGTCAATATCGCTTCGTTCCCGGCTTTCTTGATGTCTGGCTCCTTGTCTCGCCCCAAGCTAGTAAATAGCAAAGAGGTCATTTCGGAAACAATGTTCGGGCCTCAGAAAAAGGACGGGCCTCGTCTGATGAATCCCAAGCCGGCCTTTCTTGCTCTCCGTACTCCGATCTTCCTTTGTCCGCCCCGCCGGGAATTGAGGCTGTGTTCCCCGCCCCCAGACTAAGGCACGAAGTACAGACAAATACTTTATCGTGCCCTCCATTTCCATGTCCTAGGAATGAGCAGCGCAACCCTCTCTCGTACGAGAGTCTCAATCCAACAAGGGTCCTGCATACTGGATGCCGGGAATGTGCTTCTGGGCACACCGCCACGCTCCATTCAAGACATCCAGAACTATCCTGATTGCAGAACGAAGAAAGCTTGATATCTTCTCCTCCCCACTTCCTCCCACTTCCTCCCGCTTCCAGTCTGTGCTGCGAGTAAACCGAAAGTTCCACGTTTCCACGTCCCAGCCTCCGGTCTGTCGTGATTCGTCAATCCGCTGAATTTCGGGTCAGATGACCGATCGACGCCGGATGGGGCCTCAGCGGATGTCGGGTCCGACGGTTCGACATCACGCACCTCATCTCGCTGCTGCAAAGCATGGCCTATGGCAATCTGTGAACATTGTCATTGATGAAGACATGTTCGTACTTCGTAGTGATGCTTCGGGATGCCACTTGGGAAGAGGTCTCCCAAAATGAAGCCGAAGACGTTAACGAACCCTGTATCTCACGACAGTGTGCGCCTCTTCAATTTTGTGATGATCACTTCATGCATGCCTAACTGATCCCGGTATACATGTACGTGCGTCGCTTAGCAGGACTGCTTACTACTTGATGCCTACCGCCTTTCTGCTATTCCCTCACCGCCAAGGACGAAGCCGAATGTCGCGGGAATGCCGCAACACTTGCAGAAAAAGAAGAAATTCTCGTGGCGGGTTCTACCCCTCATTTCTTTGACCCCTGCGAGTTTCAATTATCGAACACCTCCAGCCCCTCCGTTAATGCCAAGCTAGTTTGAACCATTGAGTGGATTGAGCGAAACTGGGCGACGTTTTTCGACCCATTTCACCCACTGATAACTCGTCTCCCCAGCTGGAAGAACTCAGCATCTTCAATGCCGACAGGCGTACTCCGCTACTTTCGTATCGACTGTGGAGCTGTTCGATTGCGTCAATCTTAGCTTCGGCGGTCCGCCATTTATCTCGCCTCTTGGTCAGACAATAGAGAACAGCACTCCGTCGAAGTCCCTGCCAGCGCATACGCCATGTGACAGACGCAAATGAATGTCGAGGTCCTTCGATATGTGTTGACATCAGTATTTACGGCTGTCTGTGGCTTGCAAACGTTTTTGCATTTGAAAAGGGGGGGGGGGGAGTCAGTGACAAGAGGCAATCCAGAATGCGCGCCCTTGCAGCTTGTTGCCCGACTCGATACGCACGATCTTGCACAGCCGCACAGGGATTCTAAGGCAGGAATCCTTCCATAGACTTCAATCGTGGAAGAGGCGGGGCATAAGAACCCTCCCAGCCGAGACCCGTTGAAGGATCCAAGCGACCATCGACTTGGTCAATTTCGCACGTCCCAGGTGGGATCAAATGGCGCATCTGGCAACCTCGGATTGGCAGGACGGGTTGATACATCAACCGGACGAACCGACTCAGGCTGGTGACATTGTAGATACTAGCTGGTCCTCTCCAGATCCTTACCTGGTATCGCCAGGGAGACCACAGCTTGAAAGAAATTACGATCAAGTTGCGATTCATCCGCGTGGAATGGCTTCATCGGTACAAGGACACGATAACTACGAAGTATTCCGTACGTACTATGGGGAAATGTTCTCTTTACCTTAGGTACCTTAGGTGGTGTGCGGTTGAGATCACATGACGTTTTCTTTATCCACTCCTTGGACTTTTGGACCCGTTGGAGACAAGGACGGCTCACGGTGTACGATGTACTGCGTACGTTACTGTTGAACGACCGGCAGCATGCAATTTTCCCTTGAGCCATGTAATACGGAGCGTTCTTGAAAATAATCCGAAAATACAGTTAGTATTCGTACAGATTTCACCGGACTTGCTTCTGGAGATGCATTGTCTTGGGACTGGCTCCAGGCGTTCCAGGAACGAACCCCAGGCTCACACGTCATAAGTCACGTGATCTTAAACTCGACCGTGGGACGCACATACCGCCTACTAAGTACGGTTTAGCGCCACTTTTTCCAAGTTCGATAATTTTTATCCGTACCTCGCGACATCAAAACCTACCTTAATGTTTCTCCTCCATGAGCACCAGACGCGTAATTCCTGAATTACCCGTCATCCACCGAACGCTTTTCTGAGGCCGCTTCAAATGAACAGCTATCGACCACAATACACCAGTCGCAGAGGCGGCTGGCGTGATCGCGAGAGTCGCGATGGCCGAAACGACAACGGTGGTGCCTACCGCGGCTACCAAAATGTCCCGCCGCCGCCTTCGTTCGCCCCCCCTCCTCCACCACCTGGTACTGATAGTTGGCGTCATGGCTCCTATGACCGCCGTGAGTCTCGAATGCGATCTCCACCACGGTATAACGATAGTGCGCGCCGTGGCCCTCAGGACTTCCGCGAGCCCCGACCGCCGCAAGGCGACTTTTCGTTTCGCATGGAGAAACCCGCCGGTGTAGGCGAGACGGGCGCTGGAGACTCGTACCGTCCTGGACAAGATCAGGGCAGGCGACACGGTATCAGCCGTGGCCGCCACCCGGGTGCGAGGCGTGGACGCGGTGGCTATTTCCGAATTATCCCTGCCGAACGAGAGTTGTTAAGCAGTCGGGATCTTCGCGTGCGAGAAGACCTTTGTGCCTCTGGTGAAAACGGCGTGACATACCGCGACCCCGAGGACCTTTCCGATGACGAGGAAGCCGACATGGAAATCTCGGACCAGTCGGGAGACGAGGCGGGCCAGCCTTCTGCGAAGCGCGCCCGGAGCGCTGCCGACCAGGGCGCGTCGGGCGACAGTGTGCCCAAGTGGTCCAACCCCGACGCGGAAACGGCGCTGCCACCGCCCGAAGAGGGGCCCCGGAAAAAGAAGAACGTGGTGCAGCTGATCCGAAAAGCGCGCATTGAGGACAACTCGGCCGCGAAGCTTGCCGCCACCACGGAGGCGGAGGATTTCATTTCGTTCGATATGGACGGCGATGATGACGCTGCGGGTGCCATCGAAGGCGGTGGTGGTTCCGGACCGACGCCTGGCCCTGCACCACCTGCAGGCAACCGTGGAAGGAACAGTGCCAACATTTCTCGGGATGCTCCTGCCGCACCTCCAACTACGAACTTGCTCCAAGACCTGCGCAACAACATTCGCGCCTCTGACCCTCTAGGTTCTCGCAAGCGCACCATCGATGACGAAATCAAACCTCCTGCCTACGGCCCATTGAAGAAAATGAGCAAAATGCCTGTGAAAGGTCACATTGTTTCGGAGTGGTTGCCCATTCCCGACGAGGATTCTTGCCCTTGGATAGTTGCTGACCATTCTGCCGATTCGGAGATGAGTGTCTGGTGAGTTTTGAGACGCACCTTTTCTGCCTTGTCTCTTCTTTTCCTCGTTCTCTTGCTGTTTTTTTTTCTTTCTCTTTTTCTTTTTCCCATTCCCGCTTTCCTTCGACCCCCTCTGACTCGTGGAACGCGTCAGGCTGCACAAGGAGATCGTCGATTTCTATGACTACGTCAGACCTCGTGTCTTTGAACAGCGCATGCGGAGTGAGCTTGTGGAACGGATACGGGCGGCGCTCCGTAATAACGTTAAGTACAACGGCTGTCAAGTGTTTCCCTTCGGTTCGTTCATGTCGGGTCTTTACCTTCCCAACGCCGACATGGACATCGTGGTCTGCTCCAAGAACTGGCTCCAGCGCCGGCCAACTGCGTTTCCCACTCCATCGTCTCTCCACAGGTTCCGTAGCTTCCTCACTTCGAACAAATTGGCCGATGGCTCGTCGACGGAGGTTATTGGCCGCGCACGTGTACCCTTGGTCAAGTATATCGATACAGTTACCGGTCTGCGTGTGGACATGTCCTTCGATCGCATGGATGGACCTTCGGCCGTCAAGACGTTCCTAAAGTGGAAAGAACAATATCCCGCCTTGCCCATTTTGGTGACGATTATCAAGCACTTTCTTATGATGCGTGGCTTGCATGAGCCGGTAAATGGTGGCATTGGCAGCTTCTCCGTCAGCTGCTTGGTTATGAGCATGTTGCAACTGATGCCGCAGGTGCAGAGCCGCAGCCTCGTCCCGGAACACCACCTCGGGGAGATGCTCATGGAGTTTTTCGATCTGTACGGCAACCGATTTGATTACAAGAATGCGGCGATTCGCATTAATCCACCCGGCTACGTTCGTAAGGTGAGTCGTCTCTTCGGATTTCATATTCACATCCACCCATCCCGTCCTCTGCATGAGTGAGCACCGAGAGTATCAAGGTTGCCATCCCTTACTAACACTCGTCTCCGCCCAAAAGTCGTCCAACAAGCACAACCTCACGTACAAGAACACGGACCGACTGTCCATTATCGATCCAAATAATTCGTCCAACGACGTCGCCGGCGGGTCCAGCAACATCGAGGCGGTCGTGTACGAGTTCCGTCTCGCCCATGCCATGATCAAAGAGCGGATGGCCGACATAGCCCAGGGCAGGGTGAAGAACAGCAAGGCGAGCATCTTGGAGTCGATTCTCGCCGGAAACTACCGGTCTTTCCGGCTTCAGAGGGCACATCTACGCCGCCTGCACGAGAAATACATTGGACCTTGCGAGGATTGAGAGCAGCAGTTCCCTCGGGACGACTCCGTACAATTACGACGTGACCGGCGCGGCATATTGGCCAATTCGGCATCCCGGCACACGAACACGAACATAGAACATCTACGCATGATGAACGAAGAGAGAAGCGGCCAACGGATCAGAGGTTCATGAGACAATTCGGAGTTTTCGGATTTGTTTTGACGTTTACTGCCCATCTTGAGGCCGACACGAATTGGCATGTTTAGGGGAACGGCAGGCTTAGACATGTGGAACGGCGTCGTTGGGGGAGGCATGCAGCCTAGGAGGTTGTTTTTTATTTTTTATTTTTTTTGTCCAAGCGTGGATTCGGATATGATACCCGGGGGAGGATTCTCTTTCTGATGATTTCCTGTCCTGTCCCTTACTGCCTATCCGGTGTTTACTTTGCCGTCTCCCTTTTTTTTGCTGTTGTTTTCCCCCCCTTCTCACCCCGCTGCTTTGACTGACGGAAGAGGCAGTGGTTTGTCATATATTATTACTGACATGCAAACTCGCTGCTGTCGCAAACACTACGGGCTCGCTCTACGGGGAGGGAGTCGTGTGTGTTCCATTTCCCGCTCTGCAGCTTCCTGCCTTGTGTTTAGGTGGAATGGAGACTGGTGCATGTGGCTTTACCGAGTGGGCTACGAAACGGAGATTACATGATATGATGCAGATTCCGACCACCGCAATGAGATGCAAAAAACGAGCGCGACCTTTGGTTGTTTTTGTTGACGATACCGAACCGATGCGAGCTGACTTTATATTCTCTTGACTCCGGGGATTGACTCGGGTCGGTGCTTTCTCGGCACTGAAATTTTTCTCACTGCGGATTCGTGCTTGGTGCATGGTCGTGGAGAGGAATGGAAAGGTCGCGAGGTGAGCAGGCATTGACAACCAGGCGCCATGAGTTTACAGAGTGGTTTTAGGGCCTTACCTGATGTGATCTACCCATTCAACCCCAACCCGGAGCTATGGGCTATGGGGTTTATTATTAGCAGTCCGGTGCGTCGTCACAAGCCATTGCAAGTAGAAGAGGGAGGCACCTGGTTGGTTGGTTGGTGCGCAAGTGTGCCCTAGTTGGCCTTAGTAATCCGTATATGGGGCACCCACCCTACCTACGTTGTACCCTAGTCGGTACGTACTTATGTGTCAGTCCCCGCACAGAAACTTCTCCGAGATCCGAATCCCATCACAACCAACGACAAACCGCGTCACCAGGACCAGTGTCCAGTTTGCTTCCTTTTCTGGCTGTGCCGCAGTCAAACCGCCTAATCATTCATCTTATTTTTCTGCCGTGGTCGTTTGCCCGCCACTCTCCCCAGGGTGGTATCGGTCGTCCTTTGACGTTGGGAAGGCCGTTTGGGCGACACCCTTTGGCGGTCGATTTTCGAGAACCAGTTGGCAGTCAGTGCAGTCACCAACAAGTGTGAAGGGACTGTGTCAGGCATTCAAGCATTCCGCCGGCCTGTCTACCCATCTTGGCGCACTCACGCGTCACAGTCCGTCCAGGAAAGTTCCCGAAGCGGAGCCCCCCACGACGATCGGGAGCTACGCGGGGAGGGAAGCGAAAACAAAGGCCGAGTCGCCAGCATTCTTCCCCCTTTGTGTCGTTTTGCTGTCTGCCCTTGTCTTGGACAGTTGTTATTCGTTATTGACAAAGCCGAGCCTCGACGTCGGGTGCGGGAGAATAGCACCCGAGCCATACAACGTGTTCCTCGAGAATTCGACTCCATCAGAGAGGCCAGACGATCTCTCCCTATTCTATTTCTCTTTGTCTTTTCTTACCCTTCTCGAAGTTACGGAGTAATACATCTAGATGTACAACACTATTCCTCAATCACACCACGCACACCCACCCTTCATCAACCCTGGACCCAACGCATCGGCCATGCCATTCCGTGACTGGTTGTGGCCGGTGATGTTTCGGCCAAACTCCCGAGTCAGCTTCCCACCCGCCCCTTCATCGGAGAAGAATGGCGCGAGGGTGTGTGACGTAAGAGAGCGAGGATGAACCCGGGGTGCTTGTGATGGATGGATTGATTGATTGCGCGAAGCCTACCTCGGTCAGTCAGATTGGGTGTTGGTTGGAGAGAGAGAAGGGGAACAGAGAGAGAGATATGGTCAAGGCGAAGAGAGCCTCCCTCGTGAGTTGGCGCGAAAAGGCAGTGTCGACGCTGTCGAGTACCTTCTCGAACGCAGGACGACGAGATGAGTGTCAAATCGCTCGAGATGTGTCGGATACACCATTTCGGACATCAACGTCCATCGTCATCTGCCGAACCTTACAGACCTCCCCATGGGGCATGCTTGGACTGGCGCATCCACTCAATGGATGGTGGGAAACTTTACCGGCCTACCGGCGTCAACTGGGAGTACCACCAACACATCGTCTCCGTCCTCTAGCGCCCCGCTAGATCACGGGTTTCACCTGTATCCAACGACCTGGGAGACACCGCAGCTAACTAAGGAAACTTTCTCGACGGGTCAAGCGTACGCCTCCGCGCCATCTCGCCAGACCCCGCGCCCTCGGTCTCCTTGGTCGATCCCCCGAAGCTTTCCACCAAACAAGGGTTTACGCAGCCAGGGTCTTTTCACACCCCACGCTCTCGACCATCCCCTCAACTATCTCGGGGGTATGGACGAACACAATGATAGGATCAATCCTTGTCCCGGTCAATTCATCGAACGCCGCCTCCTGGCGTCTGCCGGGAGTACATACGGGCGCCACATCGCTACCTTGGCCTCTGAACAAGCTCATGCCTCGCTGGAAGTGCGATACTTCGTAGTGTTACCTGTATATCCATGACCAACCACACCCAACCCAAGCTAATGGCTGTTGTAGCGCGTACGGTGCCTACATATGGCCGTGCCCCCCCCCCCCCCCGCGTTTCTCACCCCGTCGCTCTGCGCTTTCTCTCATTCTCACACATAGGACAGCGTGAAATCGCTTACAGGAGCACGATCTCCCCACCCGTCGTTGATCTACAGTGTAAGCTAGGCTTCTGCCGACCATGTGGCAAGCCAGCAACGTCTATGGCATTTGTGCCTTCGCCGCCCTCGGTATGTCCGACAGTCTACTCACCGCGTGCGCATTCCTGCCCGTCCATCTCCAGTGGCTAACACAATGGGTTCGGTTCCTCAAAGGCGGCGCCCTCTTCGGTTTCGACATCTCGTCCATGTCCGGCGTGCTAGGGACCGAAGCCTACCGACGCTACTTCGATCATCCGCTCGGTTACCGGCAAGGAGGCATCACGGCGTCCATGCCCATCGGGTCCTTCTTCGGCGCCCTGGCCTCGTCCTTCATCGCCGACCGCTTCTCGCGTAAACGCGCCATCCAGCTCTCGTGCATCATCTGGGTCATCGGCGCCACCTTCCAGGCCGCCGCCCAGAACGTCGCCATGCTCTGCGTCGGCCGGTGGATCGCCGGCTTTTGCGTCGGTATCTGCTCGGCCATCGTCCCCGTCTACCAGGCCGAGATCGCCCCCAAGGAGATCCGCGGTCGCGTCGTGTCGCTGCAACAGTGGGCCATCACCTGGGGCATCCTGATCCAGTTCTTCATCCAGTACGCCGCCGCCGAGGGGATCGGTGGGGGGCCGACCGACCCGAACCAGCCCACCGCCGCCTTCCGCATCCCCTGGGGTGTCCAGATGGTGCCCGGTGTCATCCTCGGCCTCGGCCTATTCTTCTGCCCCTACAGCCCGCGATGGCTTGCGTCCAAGGACCGGTGGGAGGAGGCCATGCAGGTCCTGGTTCACGTCCACGGAAAGGGAAACTCGAATGATCCCAGGGTCCTTGCGCAGTACCAAGAGATTGAGGAGACGCTCAAGCTGGAGCGTGAGCAGGCGCAGACCAGCTTCAAAACCTTGACCGAGCGCCGCATTCTCAAGCGGGTTATCATTGGGTGCGGTCTGCAGTTGTGGTCTCAACTCAGCGGCATGAACATTATGATGTGTACGTGAATTGTCGCCTGCTGTTTTCTTTCCCCGTTCCTCCCCTCCGAGAACCTCCCATTAACCGAACTGCCCAGACTACATCGTCTACATCATGCAAGGCGCCGGCCTCGGCTCCCCCCTCCTGACAGCGTCGGTGCAGTACATCATCAACGTGGTCATGACGCTGCCGGCCATCATCTTCCTGGACAAGTGGGGGCGCCGAAAGCCCATCCTGGCTGGCTTCTTCGGCATGATGATCTGGCTCTTTGTCAGCGGTGGCCTGCAGCAGGCCTACGGGGAGCCCAACACAGATGAGACGCGTACGCCCGAGAACCAGGACGTGACTTGGATCGTCCGCGGTCAGCAGTCCGTCTCCATCGGCGTCGTGGCCGCCTCGTACCTCTTCGTCGCCACGTTCGCCACCACCATCGGCCCGACGTCCTGGGCCTACCCGGCTGAGATCTACCCGTCCAGGGTCCGCGCCAAAGCCGTGTCGCTGTCTACCTCGACCAACTGGCTTGCCAACACGGCGCTGGCCTTTGCCGTGCCGCCTCTGCTGGAGGCCATCAACTACAACATGTACTACATATTCGCCGCATTTAATGGTCTAGCTTTTATCCACATGTTCCTCATGGCCCCTGAAACGAAGGTGAGTAGTTTTCTTTCTTTCTTTCTTCTTTCTTCCTTTCCCCCCCTTCCCCCCCCCCCTTCATCCTGTCGAATCGATATGTCGTTGGTTATAGTCAAGCCATGCTGACGAAGCCCTCTGTCTCTTCACAGGGTTTCACACTCGAGGAAATGGACGACGTTTTCGACTCTGGCGTTCCTGCTTGGCGTACTCACGTCAAGCGGTCCCGTCTCGATGATTTGGAGAGGGAGATCGAGCAGGGTAAAACCCGAATTGAGGGGCCCGTTGGCGATCAGCCGGGCGGTGTTGTGGGGGCCAACAAAGCCCCTGAAGCTAAAGCCGTTACGGTGGAGAACGCCTGACGTTGATTTTGATATTTGCGGCTTGTTCAGATACGAACCATGAAGCGAAATGCCCAGGAACAGTATGTGGCACCGGCCAATGGTCATGCCGGTGCGTGTTTGGACAAGTTTGGGAAGCCGGGGAATACAGTGCCGCCCATGTCGAAGAAGTAACACGATTCGAACATTCATTAATTATAGCCCTGCTGCCCGACTGTCCCTACATAAACGTCGGTGTCGATTTCCTCAGGCCCCCGGGGGTCCAGCTCGACGTGTAAGTCAAACGGTTCTGCAGAATCGAAAGTGAGATGACCATGCAACTAAAGCATTAGGGCTGCAGCCTGCTGATCTTTACTTGTGCTAATCACGCATGAGAACAGTGCAGCTTAAATGTCGCTACCACTAGTGGTGGCGGCATTGGGCCTTAGGTCCCTCGGTGGAACGGCACGGGACGGACAGACGGTAAGGCGTGCCCCTATTTATGAAAGTTCCCGATATTTTGCCGTCCCGGGACGGGATATTGATAAGCGGGTCGTTCCTTTCAAGATTTTCCACATCTTTTGAGATGATTGATCCCAATTTCGCCATGTTTGGCATGATTTCGACGGGAATATGCCGACGCTCCGTTCTCGGATGCATCTTCATATAATCGTCTCTCCGCCCTTTACCGACTCCGTGGAAGTTTTGCGCATTCTGCCGCCTCGCCGCTCAACAGCTCTCGAGAGGCGTATGGATAAAGCCGAGTGATGATATAAAGGCCGCTTCGCTTACACGGGCGGTGATTCAGTGCGTCGAGCCATTGTGCTTCTCAGACCGAATCGACCCCCTGAATCCCCTCCCCAAGGTCTAACGCCACTTCAACGACCAGTCCAATGGTGTCGCGCAGTTTACTTCTCTCCGTGGTCTACGCCTACGCCTACGCCTACGCCTCCGTGGCAACGGCCGCGACGACGTTTGACGTCCGCGAAGCCACCATCGACAGCATCCACAATGCCCTCTTCACTGGTCTGACCACCTGCCGCGATGTCGTCTCCTCCTACATCGCGCGGATCGAAGCCCTCAACCCTTCCCTCCACGCTGTCATTAACCTGAACCCCGACGCTCTCGCCATTGCCGATGAAATGGACAATCAGATGGCCTTGGCTAACGCCACGGGGCCCCTATTCTGCATCCCCATCCTGCTCAAGGACAATTTCGACGCCGTCGGCATGCCTACCACCAGCGGCGCACGTCCTCTCGCCGACCTACATCCCCTCGTCGACGCGCCGACTGTCACGGCGTTGAAAAGAGCCGGAGGCCTTATTCTGGGAAAGGCCAACATGCACGAGATGGCGCTCGAGGGCCTCTCGGTATCCTCCCTCGGAGGCCAAATCGTCAACCCGTACGACCTGACGCGCACGCCCGGCGGCAGCAGCGGCGGCACGGGCGTCGCCATCGCCGCCAATCTGGCCGTCTTTGGCACAGGGAGCGACACGGTCAACAGCCTGCGCAGCCCCGCCAGCGCGAACAACCTCTTCAGCTTCCGGCCCACGAGAGGCCTCATATCCCGCGCCGGCGTCATCCCCAACAGCTACTCGCACGACACCCTGGGCGCCATGGCACGCTCCCTGAAGGACCTGGCCGCCGCGTTGACCGTCATGGCGAGCGTTGGTTACGACCCGGCCGACAACACCACGGCCTTTATTCCGCCCGATGTCCTCGGCAGGGACTACCGGTCGGCGCTGTACGGCGGCAGCCTCAAGGGAAAACGCCTGGGTCTCGTCCAGGGTCTACACAATTACGAAGCCTCGAACGAGACGACGCCCGTCAACGAGGCCATGGCGCACATGGTCTCCCTGCTCGAGAAGGCGGGGGCGCACGTCGTCAACGTCACGTCCCCCGTGTACAGCGCGACGGCGATCATTTCGCAGATGGACCTCCAGCAGCTGGAGTACCGCGAGCTGCTGGACGAGTACCTCTCCCGCGACGACCTGGCGGGGGACTTCCCGCGCAGCTTCTACGAGTTTTACGGGCGCGACGACTTCCTCGTGATCCCGGCGCAGTACGGGTACATGGCGACGGCGTGGACGGGGTCGACGTCCAACGCGACGTATTTCGAGCGGCAGCGGCGCGTGCAGAACCTGACCATGACGCTGCATGCGACGTTCCGCGAGCGGGGGCTCGACGCGCTCATCTACCCGCAGCAGAAGAACCTGGTGGTGCCGATCGGGGCGCCGTCGCAGGCGGGGCGGAACGGGATCCTCGCGGCCCTGACGGGCGTGCCGGTCGTGATGGTCCCGGCGGGGTTCTCCCCCCCTACCGAGACGGCGCCGCTCGGCGTCCCGATCGGGATGGAGATTATGGGTCTGCCGTGGACGGAGGACAAGTTGTTGAATATTGCGCAGCATTTGAGTGAGATTGCGCAGTTGAGACGCATGCCGCCTTTTGCGAATGCGAGTGTGGAGGTGACCGGCCCGTATGGCTCTGTGCCGACTATTACGCTCGACACGGGGAATATATCGCCCAAGTATCCTCTTGGGGAGCTTGGAAGGAGAAGGTGTTCGAGCATACAAGCCAGATAATCCTTGGAGTTTGTCGGGCACTCAGGGGTCTCGGGGGTCTCAGGGGTCTCAGGGGTATACAGGGGTGAATAGCGGGTAACCAGGGGGGCCATATAGATTTTGTTCCCCCTTCTTTCAAAAAGAAAAGGCCCAGTAGTAGGACATTAGTCCTGAATGTGCCAGACATGGATTATTCACTATCACGATCAAATCTTCTCTGTGCTCTCATAATCAAGGCTGTTTGCGGCCTGCTAAATCGTGCATGTCTTGCCCAGATTCCGCCCCGACTTTGAAGCCCGCTATACTCGTCGCTTCGCCCTTCCGCGCCGCTGCATTCGATTTCGCACCTCGGTCCCCGGTACCGGCGGGACTTTTATTCAGCAAGTCGTCAACACGAGAAGAGAGCCCGCTCCCTCCTTCTGCTCCACGTTTGCCTGCATCGATCGTCTCTCCTATGTTTCGATCGACAGTGCCGCCGAACGTGTCTTTGGTTTCGTCGATGATGTTCCTATCGACGCGTGCGCCGTTGATTAATTCGTCAGTTGCGCCCCGTGACTCTCCGTGATGCTTGAAAATGCATGTGGCCCCAACGACGGGAGCAGCACTCCACTTACTGGGCTTGTCCATGTTGATTCGCGTCAAGAGAGGTTGGTTCAATGCCTCGGTCTTTGGGATGACCGCCAGGCGCGGGGTCGGTTGGCGCAGGCCCTGACATTTCTTTTTTATGCACAACTCTTGTTGGTGATGTAAATTGAGGTATGGGAAGTATTTGGAACCAAAGTCGATGAGGTTTCGTTTTAATCGTTCCCATCTGCAATGTGCAACTCCTGGCTGGATCGGTGATGTCTGGTCGATTCTGGCGATCCTCGTATAACTTATAAGGGGCGCCCCTCCAACAAAAACAAATGTCATCCCACAGCATCACCTCGACGTCATTTGGGAGAATCTGTGGAGACGCAGTTGGGGTTAGACAGCGCCTAAAGAAGTAAGTGTAGTGAATATCCAAGTTGCTGGACCTTCATGACCTTTGATATTTCTGTGGTTGAGGGTATCAACAGTCGTGCATTCCATATAAACCAAAATGTACCATAATAGCATGTAGCAAATCAATGAGGCGAACATATATTATGGCAGACCTTCCCATGTAACATGAAGTCTTTTCACTCTCGCCGTTTCTTCTTCCATGCCAGCGGTAAAGTCAAGGAAATCGCTTCAAGAAGAGGAGAGGGGGAGGGGAAAGGCACCGTCGCCCAGACAGGGCGCTTGCCGTGCGAATGATCAATTCATGCATGTGTTGTCTATACAGCCTGCACAGGCCTCTGGCCGGTTACGACGATGCTAGACGTGGTCTCGATTAGCGAACATTGAAAGTTTTCTGGTCCCCATGAGAGGACGGATACACGAGAGGGAATACTCACATTTTCCAATACCCATGGATGTTGGTATCCTTCATATCCCTCCGTACATCGACCAAGAAAAGCTCAAGCTCCTCCACCGTCCACCCGAGGACACGCGTGAAAAGCGCCAAGCTGAGGCCGGACAGGCCGCCGACGACGTTCTCGAGGTTCCACATGCCAATCTCCTTGTACTTGGGATGTTTGGCCCACGGGTTGATGGGCCACTTGTACACGGCCTCGGTGACGTTGGCGAAGCCGGCCTGCACGAGCTTGTTCTTGTTCTCCTCGGCCGAGTCGAGGGAGCGGCCCAGCTTCTTGGCCGCTTCGTTCATGTAGTCGCCCCATTGCCAGCAGGCCTTCGTGGGCGGGCAGGTCGCGTCGTCGCACTGCATCGGGTACATGGCGTCCAGGAGCTCTATCCAGCCGCCGGGGGCGAGGTTGCTGCGTCTCGGCTTAGCTTTGGTTTTGTCAAGCGTGCCTTGAAGGGGTGAGAAGAGAACGACTGGACATGGAGGAAAGGGGCGGGGGGACGTACTCGTATGCCTGCCTGAATAGCCTGTCCCAGTCGGTGATAGATCCCATTAGTAGTCGCATGTAGACCAAGTCGAAGGGCGTGTTGTATGTCCACTCAGCTTCGAGGTCGTCGACGTAGAATGAGAGGTTGGGCGGCACACTGGGAGTCAAGTTCTGTTAGGGGGAAAGAAGTGTCCCACGGGAAGGGGGTATGGAGTTTCAACAAACAATGAAGGCTGGATGGGACTCAGATCAACTCCGATGACCTGAACCGCTCGGCGTGTTAGTGTTTTCGTTCGAGGAGTCTAACATGACAGGCCTGCAAAAGGAGAAGAAGAAAGGCAAGAAAAGAAACATGAAAGAAAAGAAAAGAAAATTAAAAAATCCTGGAAAATGAGCCAAGTTCAATCATACCTCTGCCTCGGGATGTTCATCCGCTAGGGATCGTGACGAGTCAGCTTCAACGAAGCTCATCATCCCCTGCACAGAGGGCTCACATACCCATGTCAATGGCCCAGATGCCAGTACCACAGCCGGCATCAAGAACGCGCCTCAGGGGCTTATCCCTCCCGGCAGGACATGTGTATAGTCTGCCATCAAAAGTGAGGAGGCAGATGTGATGTTGGAGGTCTGACACTCTCAGTCAGCATCAGTTTCCAAATGGAACTGGGAATACAAATGGCCGGGGGTTTTCTTTCCCTCGTTTTTCTTCTTCTTCTCAGTGCTTACTTACCCAATCTCTCATTTTCGCCATCGTCATTCGGCAATATGTATGCTGCAAGGTGACGAGTCAGGGGTTTTTGATGCATACCAGCCCGGGGAAGCACCTCATCCTTCGGTCACACTCACACCCGTCTTTATAGGAATGATATGTGCGCCCATTCTCGACACGATATCTAGCAATGCTAGACGCCAGAGACGTGGTTTGGCTTCCGATTGAACCCTGCAATTTTTTTTAAATCTTTTTTAGCGATACCGAGTCCGATGTGAATACCTTCAACCTCCTGAGCAACTCACCACACCTAATGCAGAGTCCGCATCGCCGTTCTGATGCGTCGGTCAAGGGTGCCCGGTGGTCAGCAACGATCCCGTGATAACTGGCGAGACGAAAAACCCCCAACTCGATCTCAAAACACAGCACAGGCACCCGACTCACATCGACTTCCAGTTCAACGTTATTGTCATGGTCGATGATCGGTGGTGGGCTGCTGCTGGTAGCTGGTTCCGGAGACACGGGCGACTTCGGACTGCTGCTTCCTGGGTTGGTCTTGGACTCGTCCGCCATTGCGGGCTGGGCGAAATGAAACCGTTTGACGACTGGCGAGCAGCGGCAGATTGTATCGAATTTGGTAAATGTCCCTGCACATGTGGTTTGAGCCTTGCGGTTTCTCTTTTCTCGTTTCGGTTTCTCTTTGTGCTACCAAGCGACCATCCCCGGCTCAGTGGGGGACAGAATGCACACGGGAAAAAGGAAATTAAAACACCGCTGCGGGTAGCCAAGCTGGGTGATTGATGGTGGTGGTTGTGTGTGTGTGTGTGTGGAGGGGGAGAGAGCACAGAGCCATGCTGCTGTGCGTTGGAAAGAGACAGGTTTCTCAAATATTACCCTCCACCGCCCTCCCCCCAGTCACCATACCATGTATCGAGTAATAGGTAACAGACGAAAGCTGGGCGCAGAATTGCCACGATTGCCACAGGTTGGCACAATCCTGGGCAAAAGGGCTGCCTGCACATGCCATCTGGTGCTGATCAACCCCTGTACTGTGTGGGCCGAATCGAACCTGTGAGTGGGGGTTTATTCCACCGGCATTCGCCTCAATGTCGTCGTATTGGCGCTGGTTGAGTTGCGGCCCGCTGTGGGCTCTGTTTGGATTCGACAGGGGGGCTTAGACTGGGCGTCCGCGGGGGTTCATAATGATCGGCACTGGTGGAGGAGGAAGCGTTCATCGATTAGGTGATGTGACGGTGTAGAAACCCCCCTGTCTACTGTCTGTTCGGAGAAAACTCCGCGGGAAGATTCAAAAACTCGTCGTCGATGAAGTGCTGCCATGTCGTGGACTCGTGGGTTCCGATGTCTCATCACACGAAATCGGGGCGGTTATGCTCGCGGTACGCTGAGGCCCTGAGGGTTCTACCAGATGAAAACCACTGAAAACACACCGCCGATTACCTGCCGGCTGCCGCTCACCTTGCGCCCGTAGTGTTTTCTAACGCTCTTTGTCTGACTCCGCCCGTGGGCCGTGGCCTTTTGCCCTGTTTTAGTTCGACAACCTGACCTTTACATATACCTGTTAGCCAGGAACCCCGGGTCCATGAGTATAATAAAAAAAGGCCAATAAATAGCACTTACAAAGTCGCCAGGTTACATTCCGCTTCGCCGAAAATTGCGGGGTGGGAACCAACCACAAAATGTCAAGTCCTGGAAATATACCCATCCTTCTTTTATTCCTGGACACTTCTCGTGGACGGAAAAAATAACGTCCGGGGAAGTTCGGGCTGATGTGGGTGGCCATGATGTCCCCGGCGCACTATTGACATCGCATGGTGCGACTCTATATCAGTGAGATGAAAGCAATAAGACAGCCGCATTAGGTATCTAGACTACCAAACACACTGGTAGCTTCTGCTTCTGGGTGGCATGAGCCATATATCTGCCATATATGGTTTCTCTAGTTTTCTGCTGCCTACATATACCCAAGGGAGACCTATACCCGCTCTGGTTCTGACTTATAAGTCACCAACTCCCCATGGAGTTGAGACATTCAATGTGAAACTGGAAACCCACATGACTAATTTACTCCTACTCCGCCATCAGCGTGTCCGTCAACGCATCCGGGCCATAATATGCTCGTCTCGCTTCTCCTCCCAGCTTTGTTGGCAACCTCAGCTACGGGCCTCTCTATCCAACATGAGAGGGCCGAACCGCCGAGCAAAGCCCTCGATGCTCGTCAAGCCGTTGTCACGCCGCCCCCCTGCGAGCCCATGGTCCCCGAGCCCAGCGCTGAAGAGACGGAAGAGAGGTTCAATCGATTTGCCAACGCCTTCCTGGTGACCAAGAACCTCACGGAAGCGTTTGAGTACATCTCCGCTACGTACATCGTGAGTAGCCGGACGCAGCAACCAGCCTTTGTCACTTGCGAATGATGCTGAGCCGGCTAATGTTATTTTCCTTTCCCGACAGAATCATAACCCCTGGGCCGAGAATGGTCCCGAAGCAGCGCTTGATGTCCTCGGGCCCATTTGGCCGACTATTGATATCACCGTCCTCCGAACAACCTTCCAGTGCAACACGGGCTGGTTGAACTACGTTGCTACCGGAGTAGGTGAAGTTGTGGATCGATTCCGTTGGGAGTCTGGCTGCATCGTTGAGCACGTAAGTAAAACAAACTTGTTTTCTGTTCCGTCGTCAAGTGGCGAGACTTCTGGCTATCCATCATGCATGATGTGCTGATTACGAGTCTGGTAGTGGGACTTTGGCGAAGTCTATCCCGAGTAAAGAGGAGGTTGATATCGGCTGGGTTGAGGTTCAGACCAAATGCAGGACACAAACCACGAACGCATATATTACCTTGGGTCCCGAGATGAGGGGACGGAAGGATAAGGGGTACATGTTATCTTGAACACTTCGGCCTACTTACAGCACAACACATTCAAAGACCCCTCGTATTCATGGGAGTAAACTATCACGTCTATATGCCGTCTATAGTCCTATGAGATATCAAGTCCCTGATCGGCCACGGGGGTTCCAACCTTTTAATTCATGCCGGCTTATTTGCATATATAACGTGTCTGTAGTCACGCAAAAGTGCTCATTAGCATGCACCTTTTCTCCTCGCTGACATCTAGTAAGAGAACCGGGAGACGAAAACTCACATGTTGTAATAGGCATGAATATGTGGGCTCGCCATATCTCTCTTCACGCTAGTAAGGAATGTGTCGACTTGATCGACAGACCATCCTAGCGCTCGAGTGAACAAGGCCATACTAAGGCCCGATACGCCTTTGGTGATGTTCTCTGTGGTCCACGCGCCTATTGGGGGGGGATCAAATCCGTCAGACCAAGTTTTACTAGTTTCACGCTGAAAGGAAAGCACAGAAGAAAAGAAGACATAAAGCAACCGTCAGGACACTTACCCAGCTCCCTGTATTTACTACTCCTGGGCCACGGGTTCTGAGGCCACTTGAATCTCTTCTTCACGATGTTGACGAACCCGGCCTCCGCCAACTGTGTGGGGTAGTGGTCGGCGCTGTCGATTGGACGTCCGACCCTGGCGGCACTTTCGAGGAGCAGGTCGGACCACCTTCTGAAGTCCGAGTCCGGGGGTATCGTGTTGTCGTCCGAAGCGACAGGGAAGACGATGTCTGTTACTTCGATGAAGCCTCCTGGCGTAAGATTCCTTCGTTTCGGCAGACGTTAGTGGGATGGGCAGTCGTAATGTTTGGTTCCACGTGGCAGAGGGCAAAAATTGATCGAAGGAGATAAAAGAAACCAACTCGTAACAATGTTCGAAGAAGCGAGGCCAGTTGGCTATGGCGCCAGTCATCATGCGGCAGTGGATAAAGTCGAACTTGGTGGTGAAGGTCCAGTTTTCTTCGAGGTCGTCGATGAAGAAATGAACGTTTGGGGGGACGCTGTGATGAGTGTCAGGGGGTCAGGGGTTATGTATAAGTTTTGGCATGAGAAACACGAGAAGAAGGGGGATACAGGCCACGTACAACGACGGCTGTATTGGACTCAAATCGACGCCGATTACCTAGGTAGGCAAGATCAGTTTCTACCCAGGTAAAGTAAATGGGGAGGCAGGGACACACCTGTGTTTCTGGATGTTCGTCGGCTGCGACGGGCATTCATTCATTAGCACACATGGAGCGTTGCGGAAGTCACCCAAGTCGGCATCTCACCAAAGTCAATCGCCCATATTCCGGTGCCAGTACCGCAATCCAAGACGCGATTCAATTGTTTCTGCTCTTTGACAGGACAAAGCTGTAGCTTGCCATCGAAGGTGAGTTGGAACATGTGATGTTGAATGTCTGTTCGAGACCTCGAGTGCTCGTCGTGAGTATGAGTATGAGATGAGTATGAACTGGGATTGCATATTTGAAGAAGACGGGCAGTGATGGCCATTATTCGAGGAAAAAGAAAAAAAAGAGAAAGAAAGAATTACATGCCTAGGCGTTCTGATTCTGGCTAAGAAGATTTAGCAATTGTCGCTTTGTCTTCTGCGGGCCTGCGGGAAAGAGATTCATATGAGAAGCCTCAAGCTGACTCTGAGCAGGGCACTCACTTCATCATTGGGGAGATGGTAAACTGAGAAGGGGATGGTCGGTCAGATTATCATTGACAAACACGAGAATAGGACAAGAGACATAAAATAAAACGAGATGGGAATGAATTCATCGTACCGCCCTCCTTGTATGCATGGTATCGTCTGCCATTTTCCATGCGATGGCGCATGATGGCAGAGGGGATGGTCATGGCAAAGCTGGCCAGACTTGACTGCCCGGCACATGAGAAGAAGTCGGAGTTGATTACCCAAGACCATGAGGATCAACTCACTGTATCGTACGCCGAGTCGACATCGTCATCGTGGTTGTCGTGAGTAACGTCCTGCTCGGTCTGGACCGTCTGGTGGCGTGGACGGTGTGATGAATCGCATCAGCGCATGGTTCTCCGAGCGACATCCATCTCAATCAAAATCCCTTTTCCTGCAACCTCCTTACCACCCCCCACCCCCCCCCCCCCCCCCCCCCCCCCCCCCCCAATCTTTACACAGTACGGATAGAGAAGAAAATGACCTACATCAGTTATGGGGGCGGATGTCGTTGTACTCAAATTGTCTGCCATCGTGGGTGAAGTCTCCGTGCGGATATTCGTTGGCGGTCTGCCGTGTTCTGTGGTCGCTTTTCTCGGTTTCTGAACTAGGTCCGTAGGAGGGGAAAGTTGCACAAAGATATCTTATCCAGTGTCCATGCCGGAGACAGTTACCCCAATCTACGAGGTGATTATTACCAAATCTACATGTACCTACAACGTACGAGGGACACGCGGGGGACCAACTGAGACATGGAGCCTAATGTTTATGCCCTCGGCTTTTTATTGGCGCGCGTTTCCTGGGCCGACTGTTAATTAGAGGATAAATTCTACACGTGTAGGGGGCTGTCGAATACGGCGTATCCGTAAAAGGATAAGTACGATAAAAAACGGTCAGATTGAGAGGTTACAAATTGATTGTATTGAAGCCGTAAAACGTGGTTAAAAACGTGTGGTTCTAGGAGGCAGAATTAACACCCGATATATACACTACATATACCTTCCGTGCCCAAATTACGTAATCGGCCGTTAGGTTATTCCATCCCCCGAGGGAGGGGAAGTGATATGTGAGAACCATTTAGAACCCCTTCCACCCGCCGTCAACGTGGTCCAGACCTCACCAACCAAGGTCCGCCCCACGCCAGACACCCGCCACGGCTCTCGTCCAATATGATGCAGCAGTGCACCTCAGCGACCCCAATGCGCCACTACAAGAAGCACCATAGGAGTTCGCGCGGCCAACTGCACCCCAAACTCATGTTCGCACATAGTCGGGAACCTGGTCGTACAGCAGCCACTGCGGCAGCGTCGGTTCGGCGTTCCCAGCCTCGTCGTGCACGGCCATCTCCGAACGCCCGTGGAACGTATCGTTGATGGCACGCAACTGATCCAAGACGCCCTCCGACTCGAACGGGAGCGTCGCACACCGCTGGGTCGGCAGGTCCCCCAGGAAGCCGTCCATGGCGGGGTTCAGCCCCGGAGAACCCGGGTGGTACGGCAGGGGACTCGTTGCCATCTTGTACCTCCGGTCGAACAGCCAGCGGGACAACGTGGCTCAGGAGAGAGCCCCCCGACCCCCAGCACTGTCTTGACGATGATGCGCGTGGCCTAGCGAAAGATGCCGACGAGCGCGGACGCGAGGCGCAGCGCCCACCGGTCTTCCGTCCGGGCGGGCCCCGTTATGTCGTCGACCTCCAGCGAAGCGGCGCGAGCAACGGGGTTTGTTCGGTATGGTGTCCCGTATGATCGTGTTGTGAGCCGGCATCAGGATGAGACCGTTCGCCCTGCAGAGGGTGAGATATGTGGACCGGGACCAACGTCCCTAGAGCCGGTCCTCTCTGATCGTCGTGCCTTTAGACATGAGGAGGGATTCGGAATCTTCTGCTCCGCGTGGATGTGTAAGTGCACATGTTTTTGAGTGTCTTGCTTTCCTCTCGTCGGGGCGGATGCTTGAGAATGCATGAGTAGCTGAGCATAGCATGTCGAAAAGGTCTGCCTAGTCTGCCCACTCGGATCAAGCTCGGTCTTTGTCTTTAGCTTTTGGAACATGTGGGCGGTCCTCTTTACCCTAATGCCCAAAGGGTTGTTCGTAGAGTTGCAAATCGAACGGGGAAGAGTATTGAAACGAACTTGTCGATCAATATCAAACACCGTGCCACTATGAGCCTATATAAAACTTATACACTCGAAAAGCATTCGCTCCTCGGTACAACAATGTTATTCAAGCCCCAAGATAACTCCTGCGCATATCAGCATTTTGCCGGGTATCCGAAAAGACAGAAGACAGAGCAGAAACAACACGTGAAACACACTCCGTTCGTTTGCGTTTGTCAAAGACCTGAGTGGACGATTCCTAGTAATCTTTCATGGTGAGAATCCAGTTGAGCAGTTGCAACCCCTTCATTCAGCCGTCAACGCCAACGGTCCTTTCACCCTCTATTTTGTTCGCCACCCCTGGTGCATATGAAGAGTATTAGTGTCTAGTCCATTAGACTTATCATCTTGTAATGAAAAATCCGGTTCGAAGCAAGGGATATATGGGTGGAAAGACATACAAAATAGATAAAGTGATATCACCATTAATCTTGGCCTTCAACTCGACATCCAGTTCGAGATCCATGTCGAGACGGACTGCGGGCGCGCCGCTTTTACTTCTTCGGCCACGGCTCTGCGTAATCTGGCGTTGGTCTGTCTTTTGTTGCAGTTGTTGCTGATCAGGGACGTTGCGCGTGGTCACGGCGTGCATGTTGTCGAGGCTCCGGCGTCGCCCACGGTGGACAAGCCGACGGTGTGCAGTCGAGGCGTCGTCTTCGCTGATTGATCGTCGCCGGGTAGACGTTAATTGTCGATTTTCTTGGGTCGGATGCGTCCCAACATGGGGTCCTTCTTGTCTCGAGGCCCGGTTCGAAATGGCTTGGCCCTCATTTGGGCGGGTTCTCGGCGGTCCCTCAGCGTTTTCCATCCCTTCGCGGATTGTGTGCGATGATCGAAAATGACCAAAATAGCTTCACTGTTTCTTTTGTTCTGTTGAGAGGGGGAAATGGCTACAGGTTGGTGTAACTGTTGAGTTGGCGATGACTTATCTGCCAATTGCAAAATGTCCAGGGCCCCCATTGAAATTCAATTACGAGCAAAATCACATGTTGCCTCCTAGAATAAGAGTATGACGTCCGAGTAAATGACCTCGGGGGGACGTCCATTGAATGATGATGTCACCCAAGGAAAATATGGTGCTTGAATGATGACAGGGGGTGTTGAGATGCCGGTCGATTTGAGCTTAACAGTAAACTATCCGCCTGATTAAGGGCTGAGGATGGGATATGAGAGTGTACATAACTCATTGTTGTCGCGTATGGTTTATAATGTCCAGTCAATTGGCGGCCGTACTAACACATCCTATATGCCACTTTGTTGAACATTCTCATTCTTATACGGTCTTCAACACATCACTCTCACTCTCACTCACCTATCAGATACAGCCTAACTTAACCGTCAAAAATAGGGTCAAAATTGAAGGGTAAATTGATTAAGGTAATTATATAGTTCTCCCTTCCAGGACTATCGGGGAACTGCTGCTATCGTTTTATATATAGTAAGAGGTTATTAATACCTTTATATTTACTATAGAATATAAAAAGAAAGGTGGTATTTATAAATACTAAAGAGAGTGGTTATAGGAGAGGGGAAAAAAGAGGTTTACTTAGAAGCCTTGAAGAAAATACTATATCGTATAGTGAAAGGAAGGAATAAAGGCATATATAGTATACTACCTAGCTATTACTTCCCTTTAACGCTATTCTTAGAATTCTTTTATATTTCCTTCCCCTTTCTTTTACCTTTATACCGTCCCTCACCGAAATGACGGAGAAAGCTCTCGACATCCTTAGCCGCAGCACTGAAGACGAAGCAAAGGGCTTCTTCATCATGATCGAAGCATCGCGCATAGACCACGCCTCTCACGCAAACGACGCCGCCGCCCACATCTGGGACGTGGTCGAGTACAACCGCCTCATTCATTCCGTCATGGCCTGGGTCGACGAGCACCCGGACACGGCGGTCGTCTCTGCCGCCGACCACGAGACGGGAGGTATCACCCTGCCGCCGGGGTACGATCCCCGTCCGGTGGGGCGGGCGAACCACTCGCTCGAGTTTCTGGTCGATCTGATCGACGAGTGTGAAGGGGACATGGACGACAAGCGGGCGTACCTCGAAGCGGAGATCTTGCCCCAGTACGGCGTGGATGATGCTACGGGCGAGGAAATCGGGGCCCTTTTGGACGCTGAGGATGTTACGGCTGCTCTCGCCGCTACGTTGAATGAGAGGATTGGTGTCGAGTGGTCTACGACCGACCACTCGGCTGTCGATGTAGTACTGTATGCTTATGCGGCGGGGGAGATGAAGACTCGGTTGTTGGAAGACCTTGCCGGGACGAAGGAAAATGTGCAGCTTCCTCGGTATGTCGCCGAGGCCTTGGGGGTGAGTTTGGATGAGGTCACGGCGTTGTTGAGGGGAAATGGGACTGTGTGAGTTTTGAAATGAGTTGAGATATATTGGATGATAGTGAATTATTGTAAATTGCGCTAATAAGAGTTTAATAAGAGAGCACAGTCTATGTTGATCCCGGTTGTTGAGATCAAACTCAAAATTTATGGGTGAACTCCTTTGTCCTTCTCACACAAGGGTCAAGACGCAGAACAACTGGATCTCTGAGAATCCAGCCCATCTACTCGGACAGGACGAGATCAGGTAGCAATTCTGATTATTCTTTACTTCTTCTTCCTGGGGTTTTGACTGCGAAGTGGTGATGAGAGTGCGCTTGGTGGTTGCTGAAGCCCACATCACGCAAGTACGATCAAACCTATATGACATGCGCAACGGGTGCCCCTGGGTTAAAAGACCATAGTTAATTCGAAACGAACGACTCCTCCCTATTCGCCAAAGAATGGAACTTGGATTCTAAGTTCCAGTGATGCCCCATGTTGGCGATGTTATGACATACACCTCACTGGTTCAACCGGTGGCACATGGCTGACGCCTTTAGAGCGATGAATTTTCTATTACACACTATTCCAAAAAATATCCACCAAGCTGAAGTCTCATATACTTCTCAACCTGGAATAGAACTGCGTTCCATGGTCACTGGAATAGTTTCATGAGCACATTACTCGGATCATGTTGATTCGTCCGCGGTCTTGTGACACCAAGACGCCGCATGACAATTCCTCCTCAGCTTCCTCTGACTTCTTTCGGGGAAGCAAAGCACTTGTCTGCAGCATTGAGGCTTCATCTCGAAAGAGGTGGGAGCATGTGACCTACAGAGGCAATGCAAACACTGTGCATCGGATATGGGACTAGCCCAGCGTCTATGCATCATTACAAGGGCGAGGGGGATGCCGGTTAGCCTACCGGTTGTTAAAGGGCTTCCTAACGGCTTGCTTGATAGGGGGGGCAGCTCTGGTCCTGGGCCTGGAGTGAGCGGAACCTGTTGAGCAAGTTTCCTGGCCCTCACCCTCCATGGAATGTTCGGTGGAAGTCTCGGAAGGCTGATCCAAAGTCTCCTGGGGCAAGTTGAATGAGACGGATTCGGTAACGGAGGAAGAAGAGGTTCCTGATGACTTCGAAATGCGTGTTGGAGCCATGTTGTTGTCGTGTCTTGGGGATCTTTTGCACGGGAATACGAATGCCGCGTCACAAATGTAGTTGAGGTATGGTATGCCGTCTCGTTGAGTTTGTTGGTACCGATGCTGTATGTTTCAAGGCTTTGGACGAACGATGTGACGCCATGTGGAAATGCATGTGCATATATATAGCCTTCTAAATGAATACATTCCACTCAATTTGTGCTCTAACAACTGTAACGCTTCTAATCAGAGTTGCTTATCGTAGCTAGCAGGTTTTGATGCGGTAGATGCAGACATCAGTCTATGGTTGTTCTAACGTTGTGGAGAACCAAATGGTTGATCAATGTTGGGATTCTTTGTGGAAACAAGTTCGAATGTTATGTCACAGCATTCGGCACTTGAGATGAGACATTTCATCTGGTAAAGATCTCTGGGGCTGAACCGTAAGCACTGGGAAATACCAATAGACCTGAAGCAAAGCTGCAGTGAGATTTGGAACTGAATTTCCAGATTTGGAGCCCATTCTGCCTGCAGACAATCCTATCCCAACACGAGGTGATCCAGTCCAGTGGCCCCTTTTGGTATAGACTTGATCAACCACGTACTTCGTGTTACACGAGGACGTGGCGTGGACAATGGAGATGTTCACGAGGCTGTGTGATGTGAGAACGAAATCCTGGAACGCTTCCGTAGGCCGTCATGACCCATTTCAAAAAACTGCAAAAGACAATTGCCGATTATGGGGGACAGCATGGTCATATACCTACCTAGCCGTAATTAGAGAATGCCTTGCTGCCGTTCCAGGAAACCCGGCAACGAGCCACTAGGTTTCCTTCTCATTGACACGCAAAGAGACCAAATAAAGAAACGGAGATTAACGCAGACGCCTCCGATATGACGGTGCAACCCTTCGGGTCTGCAGTGCAAGACCCCGAAACAGGCCACGCCCAGTACGTCAGTTCGGCAACGTTTGGGGCTTGATTCTTGGCTGCCAGCCCGTGGGGTATGTCGTAGGGAATGTGGACAGTGGGATGGCTGGTGGAAAGGGGCTTATTAGCTGGGTCCGTAACGGAGATGACGGAGAGCCCGCCACGTATTCCGCGGTGCGTCCGTAGACTATGTGTAGTACCTACATTCGTCCCATCGGAACCCGGACCGACAAACTAGGCCTGTTGGTATATATATGCAGTAACGGTGTAGCAAAGCACGATATGTCATACTGGGCCAGCGTCTATGGATACGGCCCTCGGCGTCAAGTAGGTACGGATACTCCGTACGACCCCAAATATCTCCAATTCATACAAGTTACAAGGTACAGAGAAGATCAATCATCAATCCATTGGCCTATGGGCCTATGGGCCGGTTATTCGGCGCCGTCGGAGAGTTGACGTACGTAAGTCGAGTAGAGTAGAATAGGGGTCTGCTGCCTGCATGCCGTCTCGTCTTGTCTCGTCTCGTCTCTGCTGCGGCCTTCGGTCATAATTACTGCATCCTTCTCGAACAAACAGGTCATGAGGCAGATGGAAGCAAAGTAAGACGGCCCGATGCATGAGGCACAACTGGAAGCACGCGCGCCTCACCGTTCAGGGAATCAGGTTCATAATTCATTGCATCATACCTGCTCGAGTTGAACTAGTTAATAACTTAAGAACTGGTCTGGTTTTTGATAGATGCGTACCCGAACCGTGTAGATTAATGGCATATCATCATTGCGGTAAACGGATGGGAATCAACACACTCTCAGAGTCTGTAGACGTCTGGTTGGGGAATCTGAAAACGGAAGTATCACGGATGATCGAGTCCGTTGGAACGCCAGGACAAGGGTCCAGGTGCCGAGCTAATGCATGCAGCATGCCTACCCATCAACCCCTGTAACGCCATGGCTTTGTATCGAACATTCTACTGGCTCTCATCCCCTGCCCTGGTCTAGAATCGTGCGCTTTCCCCAGTCCGACCACATCCAATAGCCGGAGGCTAGTCTTCTCCAAGGTCTGGGGCCGCCGGCTCGGAGGTGGCCAAGGCGAGTCGGCTGACTTGAGTGTCAGGAGGGGGCTTCCCCTTTCCCCCCCCAGCTGAATGTTTATTATTATTATTATTTTTTTTTTATTTACTTCATATATGCGTATTCTTTACCACCTGCTTGTCCGTTCGGGGTCCTATGCTCCGAATGTTCGAAAAGGGGATTTCTTGGGAAGACTAGACCTGTTATGGCCTCCTCTGAGCCCTCTCCCCCAGAACCAGTCCTCACTCACTAATTTTCTTACCAGACAAACAGTATCCCGAGACAATGGGTTCTGGTTCGTGCAACATCCAAAAACGATGAAAGATCGTCTGTGTTAAGCTCAAAATCGCTGCAAAACCAGATGAAAGATCGACAGCGGCTCTCAACGACAACGACGATCAACTGTCAACTTGCACGATCAAAAGTTGCTGATCTCATTCCAACTTCTCCAGATTTTCCTCTCTCCTTTTCCCCTCATTTAGCCGGAATCCATTCCCCCGCATCGAACGAAATAGCCCCTGACGGCATGTAGAAAGGCCGCCGACGAAAGGGGGGTGGGGGGCATGGGGTATGGGGATCACGGCAGCCAGGGGGGGCATCTAAACGGGCGGATCGAGTTTGCCACGCCTGGTCTCCTCCCCCCCAGTGCCCTCACATCTAATATCAAATTCCCCCATCTCCGTATGCACTCTGACACTATGGACTTTGGCCTATGGACAGATGAGCATGATTCCCACCGTTTTCCTACAACGTACCATGCTCGCACTGCTCCGAACTTCATCCGGTTGGTCCAGGTCGAGGAAGGGGATCCGTCATGTGCCTTGCCAAAAAGGACCCATCGTAATGCCCAATATGAAAGCTCCGTACATTACAACGTAAAAACATCCAAGCTGGGGCAGGAGTCCGAAAACCGACCCAGATCAAGCGTCCGTGTGACCCAATGCAGTCCCAGACGTCTCTACCATTCTTCTCTTCCGGATGTCCCGTCTGGGTGGCGATGCTGCCATGCACTATGGATCGACGGTATCTTCCTTCCGCTGGGCGGTTGAGGAACGAAGGTGGGCGGCTACCTCGGCATTGCTGGGTGATCCCCTGTCCTTTACATTGGTCCCTACATGGTACTATAGTAGGCGAGAGGTTCTAGCGTAGGCATAGAGCCGCCGTAGACCAATGGAGGAGGACGGACGAGTGCAAGGGGGAAAGGGGGAAACGCGGCCGGTCCTCTTTGCGTACAACGTGTACGAAGGACCTGCTTCACACGCGTCCGACGAGCCTAAAAGTTCAAAAATCAGGAACCAGTGGAGACGTTACCCCGGAGAAGCGCAGTGTCTACTCCGAAGCCCTGTATTTCGGATCTCTTCTTTCCGCTCCGACTACGTCCTATCCCAAGAATGGATGCATCATGCCACGGAGGGAAAGAAAGCTTGCAAGATGCTCATGCAGGGAAATACGAGGAGACGAAAGCCAAAACCACTGGACGTCGAAAGCAGTATAAAGACACCACGAGACTCGACGATTCCTTGGACTTTTCTTCCCCCCCCTTTTCTCTCCTCACCCAGCTCACCTGTGTCTCAACAATCCCCATCACAGAGAAGCAGGTTCATCCCCGGCCCCCTCCCGTCCCTTTCAAGTCTCCCTCCCGCACCAAAATCGCCCATCATGAAGCGCTCCATCCTTAGCGGCCTTGCCCTGCTGGCCTCCGCCATGGCCCAGCAGGCCGGTACCCAGGAGACTGAGACTCACCCCAGCATCACCTGGCAGCGTTGCTCCACCAGCGGCTGCCAGAACGTCAATGCTGCCATCGTCATTGACTCCAACTGGCGCTGGGCCCACGAGGTCGGCGGCTACGAGAACTGCTTCGAGGGCAACGAGTGGACCGGCCTCTGCACCAGCAACGATGACTGCGCCAAGAACTGCGCCATCGAGGGTGCCAACTACCAGCAGACCTACGGTGTCTCCACTAGCGGCGATGCCCTCTCCCTCCGCTTCGTCACCGAGCACGAGTACGGCACCAACATTGGCTCGCGTACCTACCTCATGGAGAGCTCCACCAAGTATCAGATGTTCACTCTGATGGATAACGAGCTCGCCTTCGATGTCGACCTGTCCGGTGTCCCCTGCGGCATGAACAGCGCCCTCTACCTCGTCCCTATGGCCTCTGACGGTGGTCTCTCCACTGAGCCCAACAACGGCGCCGGTGCCAAGTACGGCACTGGTTACTGCGACGCCCAGTGCGCTCGTGACCTCAAGTGGGTTGGCGGTACTGTAAGTTGTCCACTCGACTTCCATCTCCCCCTGTCTTGTCCCACATGCATGGACCATGTACTGACTCGACCCGACCATCTAGGCCAACTACGAGGGCTGGGCCGCTTCCGCCACCGACGACAACGCCGGTGTTGGCCGCATGGGCTCTTGCTGCGCTGAGATCGACATCTGGGAGTCCAACCGCGAGTCCTTCGCCTTCACCCCCCACGCCTGCGAGGACAACAGCTACCACGTCTGCATTGACACCGACTGCGGTGGTACCTACTCCGAGAACCGCTTCGCCGGCAAGTGCGACGCCAACGGCTGCGACTACAACCCGTACCGTCTCGGCAACCATAACTTCTATGGTACTGGCGCCAGCAACACCATCAACACCAACTCGAAGTTCACTGTCATCTCTCGCTTCGAGGAGGACAGCGCCTACCAGATCTTCATCCAGAACGGCCAGGTCATCCACCCGCCCGCCCCTGCTCTCGACGGCCTGACCCACTTCGATGCCGAAATCACCCCCCAGTTCTGCGAGGACTACCCCATCATCTTCGAGGACCGTGACCGTCACGGCGAGATTGGTGGCCACACCCAGCTCAACGCTGCCCTCCGCATGCCCATGGTCCTCGTCCTCTCCATCTGGGCTGACGTATGTTTTCTTTTTCTTCCCCTCCCCCTTTTCTCACCCTTTTCCCAACTAACAAAAACGCATAGCACAACTCCAACATGCTCTGGCTCGACTCCCTCTACCCCCCCGAGAAGGAGGGTATCCCGGGCACTCTCCGTGGCCGCTGCCCCACGACCGGCCGCACCCCCGCCGATGTCATCGCGAACCACCCCAACGCTTCCGTCACCTGGTCCAACATCCGCTTCGGTCCCATTGGCACCACCTACAACGTCGATGGCGGCGTCTCGCCTCCCCCAGGCGGCAGCCCGCCTCCCACCAACCCTCCTCCCACCAACCCTCCCCCCACCAACCCTCCCCCCACCAACCCTCCCCCCACCACCCCTCCTCCTTCGGGCAACTGCGCCGGCATGTGGGGCCAGTGCGGTGGCCAGGGCTGGAGCGGCCCTACCTGCTGCTCGCAGGGCACCTGCCAGCAGCAGAACCCCTGGTACTCTCAGTGCCTGTAAGCGCATCCTCGCGCGCTTGACCCGGCCTCGTCGTCGCCTCCCACGTTGTCAAGATAGGTTCCGCGGTGGGGGTGGGATGGGTTTGGCGGTAGATGGGGTGGATGGATGGGCAAAGGGTGTCTTTTTCTACGTGTTCTTAGCCTCCGCCCTTGGGTGGTGGTTGGGAGAGGAGAAAAGGGGGTTGAAGAGGGCTTCAGTTCTGTAAAGAGTTGGAATTGTCTTTTCGGCTTCCCGTTTCTTTCTGGGACATACTTTTGTGTGTGTATTCTCACATTCAAGCCCGCCAAAGCATATAAATTGCAAGTACATATTCCTATGTCATGAGAACTACACATTGTTCAAACAAAAGCCTTTCGTGATGTGTCTCCTCATAATTCGTTGTGAACCTTCCAAGTGCCAACTTGACCACTTGATTCGTTTCTTCCTTTTTTTCTTCTTCTTTTTTCTTCCTTTTTTCTTTCTTACTTTTCCTATTTCTTTCTTCGGGGTTGTGCATCATCTCTGTATCCTCATTGTCTCTTCGAGGTCCTTCCCCATCCTGGCGTCCTGTCTCACCAGCGGAGGCGGTGCAGTGTCTTTGTATGTTTGTCTTCGGCTTGAGGATGACGATACTGTCATTGCGCTGGATTGAGAGGACTGTGTCTGGTCATGGGTGGTATTTGCCCCATCCTGGGCGTAGATGCTCTGGAACGAGTCGTCCATCGTGCGGGACGAGAGGCGGGACTCGCTGAATGATGTGCGTGAAGTTGGTTTCTTGGCAAATGTGTATGAATTTCCAGGTCGTGCAAGACTGCAAACCAAGGGAATAATCTCGGTTTTATGCGATGGGTGCAACAAAGGGCACGTAATGCTGTAGAATTACTTGTATATTTGTTCGTATACTCTTGGTATGTTCAGGACTCGACTCACTCGAGTAGTTATAAAGCGGACTGTTCGACGGGTTGGGATTTCCTGGGAGATTTTGGGCCGTGGTGCCCTGACTGACCCCTTTGGTCGGTTTGGCCACCTTCTTGGCAAGTTGGCGCCCTTTGCCCCTTTGGCATTGCCCCTTTCTACCAGCCGCCTTTGACCAGCCCCCTCGTTTATCCAGGAACTGCCTCACTATTCGCTTGAAACAAGAGCCAATTCTCCTCCGTGTTCACCTAGTCTTTGCTTCTTTGAAGACACATACTAATTTCTTACCTCAAAAAAACAAGGCGACTACGCCGGCGCCTATTATTTCTTTGCCTCACTTTGTCCCCATCTCCAAATCTTTGATTAGGTCATCAATGGACGAGTCCGGGGCCGGAACACGTGGACGGGACCCGGGGCCACGGATCCAGCCGAGAGCCCGAGACCCAACGCCCCGGGTTACCCACATGTACCGACCGACCGTTCTAAAATAGCGGTTCATGGACGGAGCTATGGTGTAATTACTGTGGATTGCGACGAGATATTACCCCGAGAGCTGATCAAATTTCGAGGCAGCCCGTGGCAAGATGACAGGATCCCAGTTCAGGAACATCTCACGTGGGGGCAGACACGATTATCAATGGACAGCGGCAATGCCCAGCCGACCCAGAGAAAATTTCGACTTTTTTGTTGACCAATTATGTCGTTGAAAATATAGGACTAACGACGTTAGCTAGAGGCGACCCATCATCAGAAGAAGACGAGGGCGTCAAGACGGTCGAGTACTTTTACATGGATGCATCAGCTTCATTGCTTCAACGGCGACCCAATGTCCAATCATCTATAATACTTGAGCCAACGCTTACCCCCCGTTTGTACGTACGACGAAACCCTCCCAGTCTCCTTCTCCTGAATTTCAGCTCAGAGTTCGTAAACAGTCCAAGAGTCAAAGACCAGCGTCAGCTAACGGCTTAACATCAAAGATGGTCACCAAAGTTACCAAACTCATAACGCTGATGGCGAATCTCTCCATCTGCTCCGCCGCCTGTCTGAGCAGCGAGATCCATCGCATTCAAAGCCCGAGGCATCAACTTTTCTACTCCCCGCCCTACGCCCCCCCTTCCATTCACAATGCGCCCCGCCTCCTCGTCATCGGCGACGTCCATGGCATGCGCCACGAGCTGGAAGAACTACTAGAGAAGGCCGAATACTCCCCCACGCGCGGCGACCGCGTCATCCTAGCCGGCGACCTGATCAACAAAGGCCCCGACAGCACCGGCGTCCTCGAGCTCGCCATGCAAATCAACGCCACGGCCGTCCGCGGCAACCACGAGGACAGGGTGCTGCGAGCGTGGGCCGGCGCCGAGGTGGCTCGGACCCTCGCCGAGGCCAACGGCGAGGACGGCGACGCCGCCGTCTCCGACTACGAGAGCCGCCTGAACGCGAACGAGCTGGAGGCCCTCCGGACGGCGTGGACTTTGACCCCCGAGCAGCGCGCCTGGTCTGCTGCGCTGCCCCTGACGCTCCGCCTCGGCGACCTGCCCGGGCTGGGCGAGGCGGCTGTGGTCCACGCGGGGATGGCGCCCGGCGTGGCGGTCGAGGAACAGGATCCGTGGGCCATGTACACCGTCCGTTCGGTTCTTCGCATGGATGAGAACGGCGGCTTCGTGAGCGACAAAGAAGGAGCTGCGTTCGAGCAGGCCCTTCGCACGAAGCTGCGGGATATGAGGCCCGGTACAGAGCCTTCCGATGAGCGAATCGCTGCTGAGAGAGAGAAGGCACTCGAGATACATGCTGGTCGCACGGGCGGCAGTTTCGTCCCCACGGATACGAATGACGGCCAGTGGTGGGTCGAGGTCTGGAACGAGGTTCAAAAGGCAAAGCCCGAGGGCGAAACGCTTACCCTCTTCTATGGCCATGATTCTAGGCGGGGCATCAACATCTGGGACTACTCGTTTGGTCTTGACAGCAGGTGTGTCGACGGTGGGAAGCTGACGGCTCTGGTGCTTGAGCCCGATGAGAGCAGCGTTTGCGGGTCGTCAGTGTCACTTCTACACCGGTTGGTGGACGTACCTTGCTGATGTATCCTATGACAACCTGTTGGATAGTTGAATCCCGCAAATCAGCAGAACCAATGAACAGAGTTGTGCGGGTCGCCTATGCGGACGGAGCTGCTATCTATGAGCGGGAGCCCGAAGGGACTCGGGGGCCGGCACTCGGGAGTCGGGAGTCGGGACGGACCTGACGAAATACCGACGGAAGCCGATCGCCCACCATCTCGTCCGTTACAGCGTCATGTAAGCTGCCGTCAAACGGGCCGATTGGCGCGTCACGCGGGGTCATGCTCGTCTGTCCTTCGGGGAGCTATGTCACCGGTGCTGATGTGTCGGTGGACGCTGGCCTGTCTGTTCTGTTTTTTAGTTGTCTTTGGGGACTGCACAATTATTTCCCTTCTGTCCCCGATTCCCTTCACATCCCTTGTATGCATATACTTGCTCCAGGCAGGATTTCGTCAACTGTTCTTTTGGTTTAGTCTAACAAGCCTGTTCAAGGACAGCCAGCTAAGCGCCACGCTATATCTGCTGTAAAACAAAGAGAGAGAAAAAGAGAGAAAAAGGTGCAAATGGAAAAGAGGAAAAAAAAATCCGAAGAAAACAGGAACAATATCAAAGAAAGCCAGTGATAAGATGCCCGATGCCCGATGCGCCTATATGCTCCGCTTTTCCCACCTCTATCACTGTACTCTATCTGGGCCATGACGAACCCAATGTATGGTATTATAAGGAATGTATAAGAAAAAATTGTCAACAGGCCGAAACCAGTTGCTCATCTCCGGTTGAAGTTGAGGAATCGAGACTGCGGAGACGTCAGTCAGTATAACCGTTCACAACAAGCAGTGGGGGTGGGGAAGGGGAATCGAAGGACCAAGACATACCGCTGCGAAGAGAATGATCAAATTGCTGCCCACGAAAGCCAGGAAAATGCCCAGCTCCCGCCACCGCAGCCCGAACTCGAACAGCATGGGCTCGTAAAACTCATCGCCCACCTGGAACGCGCAGTACTCGCACGACTGCGTATCATTGCTGACCAGATACCCGGGACCGCCCGCGTCGAAAAAGTCCCGCATGTACTCGCCGCACGTCTGCCCCTCGGGCGCCGTGAACGCGCTGAGCTCGCCCGGCGTACACTGCACTTCGACCCCCTGCAGCGCCGTCGTGACCATGCCGCCGATGAGCCGCGTGAAGGGATCGAGGTGGTACAGCCAGGCGCGCCAAAAACCCGGCATCTGCGGCGGCGTGATGACCACGCCGCAGAACAGCGCGAACGTGATCATGATGAACGGGTCGAACTGGCACGAGATGAAGGACGACCGCGTCAGCGCCGCGAGAGCCTGGCCCATCGTCACGGAGAAGAGTTCGGTGATGAGGACCATGAGGAACTGGTAGCCCGCCCGCGACGCCTCCGCCTGCAGACCCGGCGGGAAGTAGATGAGCACGAAGAACACTACGGCGCAGAGGATCGAGTACGGCATCTCGGCCACCACCATGGAAGTGGCAAACGTGAACGGGTTGTACATCTTGGACGACGCCTCGCGGAAGAAGATGGCCCGCTTGACGTGGAACATGACCTCCACCTGGCTGATGATGAGCGCCGGCAGCACCGTCACCTGGAACATGATGAACACCTTGTACTGCAGGCTGATCAGGCTGTTGTCGAGGTTGAGGTACGTCAGCCCCGTGATCAGCGCCACCGCGACGTGGTTGAAGAGCCTGGTGAAGAGGTAGTTGGGGCTGCGCCAGAAGCTGCGGTTCATCCGGGCGACGACCACCTTCAGCTGGTGAAGCACGGGGCTGGCGTATTCCTTCTCGAGGCTCGGGTCGATGGATTTGACAGCGGCCGACCGTTGCTCCTTCATCTGCCGGATGGTCTCCTTGACGTTGGCCAGCTCTGGGCTCTCGTCCCAGATGTCCGCCCAGTCACGCGAGCCGATGCGAGGCGTCGAGCCCGCGCCGATGGCCTCGAGCATGAACTCTGCCACGTTATCTGTCGGTTTGGCGTCGGCACCGTGGCGGCTCAGATAGTCACGCAGAATACTCGCGTCCGGGCCGATGTCGCCGAAGTAGACGGTGCGGCCACCCCTCTGCAACAGCAGCAACCGGTCAAAGTGATCAAAGAGGGCAGCGTTGGGCTGGTGGATGGTGCACAGGATAGCCTGGCCGGCCGCCGCCAACTTCCGCAGAAAGCGGACAATGTTATACGCGCTCTGGCTATCAAGGCCCGATGTCGGTTCGTCCAGGAAAAGCAAAAGCTCGGGCTTCGCGGCCAGTTCGACGCCGATTGTGACACGCTTGCGCTGCTCGACCGTCAGGCCCGACTCGGGCGTGCCGATTATGCAATCCGCGATTTCCTCCATCTCCAGCAGCGCGATGATCTCTTCCACATACGAGTATCGTTCTTCCTGCGGTGTCTCAAAAGGTTGTCGGAGGTCAGCCGAGAACCGAAGCGCCTCCCGAACCGTCTGTGTCGGGTCGTGCATGTCAATTTGCTCGGCATACGAAGTACTGCGCTGGAACTGCTTCCCCGGCTTGACACCATCGACGAGCACATCCCCCGTAATGACACCAATGTTCTTCCGCGCCGCGAGGACGTCGAGGAGGGTGGTCTTTCCGGCACCCGAAGCGCCCATAAGGGCGGTGAGTTGCCCCGGCTTGACGTACCCAAAGACGTTGTTGAGCAGGCGACGGGTGCCCCCCGGAACCGGCACGTCGTAGTCGAGATTCTCCCAGGTAAGCACGCTCTCCGACTGAATCTCGAGACCCTCCGAGCTCTCGGCCTCCTTCTTGCCCTTCCGCTTCCCGTCGCGTTTCTGCAGCAGCGCCTGGTTGAGCTTCTTGCGCTCAGCATTCGGTTTCTGGTACACCCTGGCCGTGTTGCCGCCGGCGCCGAACTTGACGAGCTCGCCGAAGACGACATTGAGGATGAGGAAGAAAATGATGAGGGCCATAATGATGCCGAAGTTGCGCCAGAGTCCTCCGGGGTAGTACGAAAATCCCTGCGAGATGTAGTCAGAGCCCTCGACAAAGGTCGTGCCAGGCCGGGAACCGGGCAGCGTGCAGACCTGATGGTTGATATCGCCGTAGCCCGGGCCTGAAGGGATGAGCGACTCGTCGGAACAGGTCAAATCGATGCGGCCAAACTCGTTCTCCATCATGCCGGCAAAGGCTAAGCCTAAAGAATTCACCCAGAACATCCAGCGGAACCACGGTGGAATGGACTGGTACTGTATCAGATAGCCCGACGTGACGACGAAGAAGGTGATGAGCACGCAAGCAAACTTGATGGCGTAGTCGAAATCCGGGCTGACGCAGCCCAGTGTGCGGAAGAAGAGAGTCATGGCGATGTTACCGCACAGGACCATGAGGTAGAATGTGAAGAAGGCGCCCGCGTCCCGGACGAGGCCCGTCATGAAGTAGACGATAATGGAGAAAACCATGATCTGGCTGGCGGAGAACACCTGGTCCACGAGGATCTGGGCTATCCAGAGAGCCGAGGGCCGATGGAAGGCGTACGCTTTGTGCTTGTTGACGACGCCGCGGCCCAGCATGGTGCCTGCGAGCTCGGAGAAGGCCTGGAAGGCGTTGAACAAGAGGGCGATGAACATGAGGCCGCCCTTGCTGAAGGCGCTGGCCGAGGTGCTGCCGAGGTCGTAGAACAGGGTACCAAGGACGATGGCGATCACGATGGAACGGAGCCAGGAAAGGGAAAGAAGGAAGCGGTCCTGCAGCTTGAGGAGGAACTGGCGTTTCATGAGAGCCCAGACCTGAAGGTGGAAGCCGGCCGAGTAGACGGACCGGTGGGATGACCCGCGCTTCGCCTCACACACGGCGACGCGGAAGTCCTCGTGACGGTCGGCCTCCTTTTCCAGGTTGGCCTTATAGTTTTCCATCTCGGCGCCGAGGCGCTTCTGGAATGCCGAGGACTTGAACGCCTGGGCCAGGGTCTCGGCGTCGCGCGGTGCATTCTCGGGAGAACGGCCGGGTGCGTACTCCCGCTCGAACTCGTCGGTGCAGCCGGTCAGGTAGTCAGGCGTGGTCTGGCGCGGCCTGGGAGCAAAGCCGAGGCCCTCGAAGTAGGCCCTCGCTTCGGCTACGGGGCCGAAGAAGACTTGCTTTCCGCTGTCAATGACCATGACCTTGTCGAACAGGTTATAGATGTTTTCCGAGGCTTGGTATAGCGACACAAACGTTGTCGTCTTGTAAAGGTTGGTCAGCACGCGGAGAGATTTAGTGAAGTCGAGGGCAGTACTGGCGTCCAAGCCCCGGGTGCTGTTATCCCAAGAGAGGATACAGGCGTTGGTGACCATCATCTCGGCAATCGAGACGCGTTTCTTTTCGCCTCCGGAGATGCCACGCACAAAGGCGTCGCCGACCACGGTGTGTCTCGTATGCTCAATGTTGAACATCTTGAGCAAGGTAGAGATGACGGTGGCCTTGAAGTCCTGCTTGGACATGCCGGCTGGGCGCTTCTTGGGGGTCTTGGTCTCGAGGGCAAAATTCAGGGTCTGTTCAACAGTCAGCGTCGAGAGATGGACGTCGTCCTCCTGGTTGTACACGGCCTCGCCGCGGTAGCGGTTGAACTCCTTGGCGGTGAAGGGCCCGTATCGGACATCACCCTCGACGGATGTGTATCCAGCCCGTTGGTTGGCGATGGTCTTGAGGAATGTGGTGCAACCGGAGCCGGGCCTGCCAAGAACGAGGACCATCTCTCCGGGTAAGGAGACGCCCCGGAAGTCGTCCAACAGGGTGCGCTCCACGCCCTTCTTCTTCAGGCCCAGAAGGTTGATAATGGGGCTAACGACGTCGAAGAAGCTCACAAAGGCATCGGGAAAGGTGCGGACATAGTTGGCGGTGCCGCCCATACCCTTGACGGTGAGACCATCCCAGTACACACCGATGTGCTTGGGACGAATGCCAGCTTCGCGCTCAGCGTCCAAGCCACCGCGCAGGGCACTTTCCAGGTCGAACTGCTCGAAGCTGCCGTCAGAAGAGGAGGCGGCGAGGTCCACGGCCTTCTCGGGGTCGACATGGACACCCGACTTACGACGGCTGGCAACTCGGCTGGCACGAGAAATGCCCGACAGCTCACGTCGCAGTTCGGCGAAATCGGCCTCGGCTTGCTCGACCGAGACGCCCTGGTCGACGTTTGTGAATCCGCGAGGGTTTCTTCGACGGGCCTCCTCTCGCGCATTCTCGGTATCGGTGGAGGATGCCCTGTGACTGTCCTCAGAAGTCTGGCGGTCGTCACTCATTCTAGGGACTTTATCCGTCATGTTTTTTGGCGGAAGGCTTTGCAGTAGTGGGAAGGGAGGCCGGAAAGAGAGTGAAATAGGAGAAAATTCGAGAGGATTCTCCTGGCCTGAGCTGGCTGATGTCTAGGACACGTCCTCCCACCTTCGAAATGCAGCAACGCTGAGAGTGCGCCCCTCAGCACGATGGCTTTTCTTTTGTGCAGACGGGACGGTTGTTGTGATATCAGAAGGCGATCTCAGTCGTGGCCGTGGCGAGTCAACGCCAGACGACGACCACGAGGCTGGTGATCCGAGACTAGATCACTCTGCGATTTCCCGAGGCGGTACGCACGGTGACGGGAAACAAAGTACGGGAAAGTGAAGAGAATTTGAGCAGCGTTTAAGTCTTTAACGACAAAAAAAGGAGGGGAGGAAGAAAATGGAAGGAATGAGAGTAAAGGGGGAGGAAGAACGAAAAGAAGTATGAGCAGAGTCGTGACGAGGACATCAAAAAAGCAGAGGAAACGAGAGAACAGGCAGGACCAGGAGGGTTCAAATGTTTCAAATGTTCGAAGCCAGCGACTAGATGGATTATGTAAGGTACCTCACTAAAGGGGGGGTTCAAGTACGAGTTAAGTGCCCGAAAATGTGGATTAGGTATATTACAAATCAGGTAAACCCTTGCAACTACCTAAGATTCATGATGAGTCGAAAAACCTAAGTGCCTTGATATAAAAGGAAACGAGGGAAAGAAGAAAGATGTACATACGGATTTAAGTAGGGCGTGGCACAGGTAGCGATTTGGCCGAGGAACTTCCACGGTTGGTTACGGACAATAAGCGGAAGTGGATAGGTAGTGGGTACACAGTATGATGTTCACGTAAACATTGACTGTATGGAGAGCGCACATGCGTCTCAATCAAGCCTAATTCGCCAATAATAAGGTACCTTATGTTACCTTCTCGGGACAAGGCACTTGGATTGGGAACCCTTATCAAAGTATAAGGTACTTACTGTACGAGTGAGGACATGCTACTATTATTTTTTAATCCGGGTTCTAATTAGATGTCCGTTAGAAATACCACTAACAACCGAGTCGGTAGTGTTATCATCTCGTTTCATGCGGCCCATATGCTTGAACCCAACCTTTGTGAGTTTAGTGTTGACGAGGTGCAAAAAAAACGAAAAAGGAAAAAACCCTTGACCAGAGGTGGCGGCGGGTCTGATTCAACGTCGTCCTCGGCCATGATAAAGTCCGGGGTACGGAGTACTGTGTACGGATACCTAGGTACAACACTAAAATTCCAAAATCCGAACCAACGAACCAACCGCTGCCGGATCAGTCGCCCCGGCAAGGAGTCATACCGGTACTCAGTTTGGACATGCAGTGGAACCTCACTCCGGATTTACGAAGCACTCTTTCAAACAAACATGGTAAGAATACCAGCACCCTATTGTCTCCGGTATCTCACCGAATGACAACATTGCCCTCAAGGTGCTTCGTACGTGTCCAGGAGGGTTGTGTTAAAGAAACATGGATATTGCGGTTGTGTCAAGTGAGACCAGAGACTTTCCCACGAGTCCCACTGAACCCCCACTACCCTCCGATTAGTGCTCAGGGGGAAGACGGGCAACGCAAGCTGACAAACCTAGGAGATAAGCATACATGCGATGCGGCATTCTAAGAGGACAAGCTTCATTCCTTTTCCTGTGCTTGCTTACGAAGTAGTTTACCTACTCCCGTCAAGCTAATGATTATTGCTCGGCTTTTCTGTCGACGGTTTTGTCACTAATAAAAACGAGCCCGACTTGGGGTGTCCACTTCGTCTTCCTCTCTTCGTCTACCTACTCCGAATCGCTAACCACCGCCCGCCACAACCTCAGGGCCTATCATATATAGATAGTCTTCCCTGGAGCGTTTTTAAAGCATTGAAGGTCTATGTACGACACACTACAGATATGGCCACCGGCATCAAGGCGCTGGGGTAATTAATTAGAATTCCGACATGCAGAGATTATCTTGAAAGATGACCCACCAAATTCGTTTCCTGGATTAATGGCTTGGCCCCCCATCCCCCCATATCTAGTTTGAATCCAACCAATAGATACCCGAGGTAGTTGAAGTACCCACGTTAAGGAAAATTTTATGATTTGCTGTAAGTAGACATTAAGATTTTGCGGGGAGACTACAAAGAGACAAGGGGGTGCATATATCTGCAGCCCACTTTTAGGGGTTCATTTTGGTACTATTACCGCCGCCATCACATGGAGAATGGCTAAAATTTGTAATGGACTTGCTAGGTATGCTCCGACTGGTACCTTATTACCAAGCTTTTATTCGCCGTCTGCCTCTTTTCTGCCCGTCTTCCGCATAATTATCAAAAGCCCTGTCTAGAATTGGACCCTTACGATAATTACACCTCCAACGGTCGCCCACGTTCTTTTTCTAACCCCCCAAAACGATTCAACACGGAGCCGGTCAGCAGTTGGAGTGACCGTCATCCCCCATCACTATGTACACCGACTCTGTCATATCCCGGCAGGCATGCCGTCCTTGATCAAACCAGCTTACCGATTTGAAACGCGAGAATACCAGAATCTTCGCGTTTCGGCGAAATGCCATGTCGAGGAGGTCCCAGTGAGTCTACGTCAGTAAGTCTGCTCCTTTTGGTCCTACCTCTCCTAGGACGTAAGACGACGCTACGCTCCCTTCGTCACGTATCTCATGCCATGATGGTAGCCGTTCTCTCAGAGCATCTCAATGTTGTACGTTTGCTCCATCGTTTAAGCCGTATTTGGTGACCCGTGCAGAAGTATACCACTCGGCCGTTCCTATTCTCTTTTCTTTTCTTTTCTTTTCTTTTCTTTTCTTTTTTTCGTCGTGTCGTTTCGATTTTTCTTTTCCTATTTTTTCAAGTGTCGGTGAATGTTCCCGAACACTCATAATCGACAAACAATTGTGGAGAAGAGGGGCGAGAATCCAGCCCGTAATTACGGGGGGATACGTTGACATGCAGCCCGAGCGAGTCCAGCTGTGACCTGTCTCATTTCGTCCGCCAGTCCGGCCGAGATAGGCGAGTCGAGTAAGGTAGTCGACGGCCGCTTGAGCCGTCTCCCGAGACTGATCCGCAGCCTCCGTCATCCCTTGTCCCTTGTCCCCTGTCTCGCTCTGGCCCGATGACTCCACATTATTCATAGGTAATACACGTGTAACGATTTTGTGCAAGGGGCCAAACTCCGGGCTTAACTCCGTGTGCTCCTACGGATAATTTCTCCGTACCAATTCTGAACAGCCGCTGTGAGATGTGGAGGAGGGACTGAGAATGCAACTGAAACCACAGCCCACATCCACCTGTTCTGGATTCTTGAATGTGAACCGTATCCTCTGTAGTTCTTGCACTAGGTACGATGGTAGCTGTGGAGGCTTAATTCATCAGACACATCGCGTCAGAAGCAGAGCGACAATCTAGAAAAAAGCCGTAACTTATTTATATATTTTTTTTCTTCTTTCATCTCGAGAGCTAAAGAAGAGACATGGACTCCAGAGAGAGCGCAGAACAAAACGGAGAAGGGAGAGGGACAGCGAAGACACCATGGTATCCTGCCATGACTGGATCTCGACCGAAGCGTTCCTTCCATGCCAATCGTGTGAGTCGGAGTGGCTCAACGACGTGACCTTCTACCGTCCATGACGCGACCCTTTCTATTCCAGAACTTCTTCTTGGGACCTTCTTGGGCCTTGCTGCCATTGTCTGCGGGTTGCGCTTGAGCTTGAGCCTGAGCCTGAGTCGGCTTGAGATCGGTCCCTGGTTTCGGCAAGGGTTTGACCCGAGTCGTGTCGATGATCACAGGCGCGTCCAGCTCGATTCCACCCATACCCCACCAATATCCCCAGAGGAACAGCGCAGCCAGGCCAGAGGATCTGAAGATCAACGAGATCCATCTTCCCAGTGCTCGTATTTTTATCGCCGTATATCGTCGGACAGCGGGAACGTAATATATGGAGAGGAAAGGCGTCATGACTGCGAAAAGAATGATCGATCTACGTTCTGCCCAGCTTGGCTCGCCGCAAAACGTCAGACCTGTCGGGAATGAATCCGCTGGCGCAACCATGACCCGATTCTAACGGGAAAAGGTGCTGTTGAGGGCGGAATCCAGTCGCATGACGATGAACGGACTCCAGTACTGCCACAAGAGCAGCCCGAACTCAAGGTCCCTGGGCATCCACCAAGACCAAACCCGTGACCACACGAGCGACACGGACAGACAGGACGGCCAGTACGCAGACAAAAACGAGAATCGGGACCACGAGAATGGCCATTGCGGAGAGAGGTTATCCAAGGACTGAGTTGATTTCGCAGCCCACGGGTGTTGTCGCGGCGTGGATTTGAAGGCAGGCATCTTCGAAGAATCCAGTTAATCGCGATTTTGTTTCTTTCGGTCCAGGGAGGGAGAGTGGTGAACCTGATGACGACAACTTACTGCGGCCCTGGGAAATTGGTATCAGTCTGGGCTATTCGAGAAGGACAGTTGGTTTAACAGAACCGCAGAGAGAAGTGATACGTTTCTGTAAATATTCTACTGGTGAAAGCAGACGGATTGCTGAAGGGAAACTGGAGGATGGAGGGCAGCTAGAGCACTAGGGTAGGTGAGTTCCTGCTATTGTAAAGAGACACCGAAGAAGCAGCTACCCGGGAGTCTAACCCTAATGACACCCCAAGCAGCACAGCAATTTGCCGTAACCCAGCATCATTCATACAAAGTAACAACTCTGGAGAGCCGTGTTTTGAACGAGTCGTTAGAGGACCATCACAGAAACGGGGGCCTCAGCGTGACGATGACGAGAAAGATGAACCAGAGCTAATTAGTCAAGGTACTGGTTTGAGAGTCATCAGGAACGGCAAAAGTACGAGACACCTATCTGCCATGTTACTAAGAGTAATTCAAATGCCAAATTAATGCTTGATCCATGAGTCTTATAAGGGCGAGTATTGAGGTTTCATAAGATTTAGAGGAGCAGTTGAATAACCTCTTGGCGACGTCATCTTCATAATGTATATTTGGTCCCTAGAAGCTGATTGGAGCTTGGGGGCTCTTGAAAGCATTGTAGGGGCAATATATACTCTTCATCTTATAATTACTGCATGGCAAAGAACTTCGTCGGGAGCTGGTAATCCTCTTCAGGGAAAGGGTTGGATTTCATTGAAAGTCCGGCCGCCCGGTGCTGCTCCATAGACTCATGTTGTTGAGAGAGCTATTTGGACTCCTATGTATGCCAAAGAAAGAAAGCATGAATGGTAGTAAAGAAATGGCCGTTATGCACTTAGAACACGGATGCTCGTTGTGAAGAAGGGAAAGTAGCCATATCTGACTGGTAAGGTATTTGCACTTCGCAGAAGAGCTGTCGACCCAAAAAAGCAGTGCACTGGTAAAAATGAGAACAATCCATTTTCAAGATCAAAGGGCAAGCACAGATCTGGATCTGGATAGCTATGCCCAATCAGAAGCTCAGTTCATACCTACATGTACCTCGAGCTGCGTATCATTCGGCTAAAACAGGACACTAATCCTTTTATGGACTAGGGGCCGTATCTGAAGTCTTCAAGCTGTTGCTGATGTCAGCAGTTGGGCCACAATACAGCCACAGCTACGAAGAAGAGGTAGCTAGCTACCCCAAAAACATTCCACACCTTATTTCATTTTTTCTTTTCTTTTTTATTATCAAGTTCCGCGTCTCGCGTCGCACCACTTGTTTTTCTCTTCCACCCATTCCACCCTTCTGCTCCTTCCCATCCTCAAGTTATTTCAAACGTCCTCTTTACCCAGAGGTGCTTTGTTATTTCAGGCCTCCCTCCCTAATTACGGCCACTTTCCTTTCCCTCATCTTTCTGAAGTCGCAGCTCTGTGCGGCGCCTGGCCACTTGACTACATTGGTTGTCAGTGTGCGTTCCTACGTCGCCTAATCCGACTGCCAGCAACCCAACCCAAACCACTTCACTTCATTCAGTCTAAGACGATGCCTTCCAGGGTCAGTAAGACCGCGACTGCGGAGTCAAAGTCGAAAAAGACGACGACTGCTGCCGGGAAGAAGACGACAGCCAAGGCGGCCACAGCCAAAACCTCCAAGACCGCGACCAAGAAGGCCGAGCCTGCAACTCAGAAGCAGACCGCGAAAGAAACCACCACCAGCACAGCTGCAGCTGCAGCTGCATCCAAGAAGCGCAAGGCCGAATACGAGCCTTCCGACACCCCAGAAGAAGATGTCCCCAAGGTCAAGAAGTCCAGGACCGCCACGGCTCCGAAGAAGGCAGTGGCCAAGGCCGTTCCCAAGAAGGCGACCGGCGCTGCCAAACGCCAGGCAACGGTCGAGCCTGCCGAGACAAAGGTGAACGAGAGGAAGAAGAGGGCTGCCACCCCCGCGGAGAAGAAACCCGCCAAGGCTCCCAAGGTCCCCAAGAAGACCCCCGGGCCGAAGGAGCCCGAACCCAAACCGCACCCCCATCAGGTCGGTCCCAAGATCAATGACGCACCCGCCACCATCCTCGACGTCTACGTCTTCGGTGAAGGCTCTTCCGGTGAGCTGGGCCTGGGCAGCCAGAGGATCGATGGCAAGAAGCCCGTCGACGTAAAGCGACCGCGCCTTAACCCCAACCTCTCCGCCGCGTCCGTCGGTGTCGTTCAGGTCGCCTGCGGCGGTATGCACGTCGCGGTCCTTACCAAAGATAACACCATCATCACTTGGGGTGTCAATGACCAGGGTGCCCTTGGCCGCGATACCAAGTGGGATGGAGGTCTTCGCGACCTGGACCAGGCTAGCGACTCGGGTTCGGACGATGACGATGACGATGATGACTCTGGCCTCAATCCCCTCGAGAGCACGCCGACTGCCGTCTCGGCTGAGCATTTCGCCCCGGATGCCAAGTTTGTCCAGCTCGTGGCGAGCGACAGCGCCACCTTTGCCCTGACTGAGGATGGACGCGTCTACGGCTGGGGCACTTTCCGCGTAAGTATCCAGTCGCCCCCTGCAACAGTATCTGCCTTATCTTCTCTGGTATCATGAACGGAACACAAGTTAACCCATCCTGGATACCCCTACAGTCTAGCGACGGTATCCTCGGCTTCAGCCCAACCATCAAAGTTCAATATACCCCGCATTTCATGCCAGACCTCAAGAACATCAAGACCCTCGCGTCGGGATCCAACCACGTCCTCGCCCTCGACACCAAGGGCAACATCTTCGCCTGGGGCTGCGGCCAGCAGAACCAGCTCGGTCGACGCATCATCGAGCGCAAGAAGTTGACCTCGCTCATCCCCCAGAGCATAGGTCTCGCGAAAAAGAGCATCGAGAAGATCGCCTGCGGGCAGTACCACAGCTTCGCCATTGACACCGGCGGCAAGGTCTGGGCCTGGGGTCTCAACAACTTCGCCGAGACCGGCATCCGCGACGGTGCCGGCGAGGATGACGCCATAATTCTGCGCCCTACCGTCGTCGAGGCCCTCTCGGACCACAAGATCATCGACATTGACGGTGGTCAGCATCACTCGCTCGCCTGTTCCCAGGACGGCACGCTTCTCACCTGGGGCCGCTTTGACGGCCACCAAGTTGGCCTCTCCGAGAAGGAGGTTGACGACGATGACCTCATTCGGGATGACAATAATACCGCTCGTATCTTGGCCGTCCCCACGGTCGTCAAGGGTATGCATACCCCCCATTTCCCTTTCCCGTCCCACTACCACTCTAGACGAGTCAAGAAATTCCGCAAAAGACATGACCACTGATTTCTTTCACTAGCCGTTCAAAACGTCTCTCGGGTTGCCGCAGGCACCGACAACAATTTCGCCGTTACCTCGGACGGCAAGGCCTACTCCTGGGGCTTCTCTATCAACTACCAGACCGGCCAGGGCACCATCGACGACATTAAGGTGCCCACTCTGATCGACAACACCGCCATTCGCGGCAAGAAGATCGTTGCCGCCGGCGCAGGCGGCCAGTTCTCTCTCCTAGTTGGCGAGGCTAATGCCAGCCTGACGAACGGCGTCAACGGTCACTAAATTAGAGCTTAGACACGAGATGCTCCCGACACACTCTCTCGCCATGCGCGAGGGATGAAAAACAACAACCTTGCCGAGCTCTCTCTTCATGAGACGTCTTGGAGGAACGTCAGTATCCTCCGTCCTCCTAGCCCAGCTGGCGCCACCCTCTCGAATACCAATGTGCTTCTGGGTCGGACGGACGGATAAGGGCTCTTCCAATAGAGGTGGAGTTTGCGATTCTATGTTGCGGGGCTGGAGAAAAAAAGAAGAGGTGCCATGGAGGTGTAGGATATTTAGAGGATCGGATATCTTGCGGCGCTGGAGGACTCATTGCTTTTAGTATCCAGGGGAAGAGGAAAGAGGGAGGGGTAGTTTTTGCGCTCCTACCATCGCGACTAGGAGTCTGTCCTGGCCTCAGTCTCAGTTCGTGATCTGAGTTTTATAATAGTATACTGTCACGGGGCCTTTTGCTTGAACGATTGGGAACATCTGTCTGCTCGCTCTCTTGCTGGGTACAATCTTATTGACCGGAGTTCTTGACTTTATATACATGGACACAGCTGAGAGAGCACGGAATGAACGCAGATCCTTGCGAAGGGAAATCATCCTAGCATATTCTTATTCTTTTCATTTCGCTCTTTTCCCCCCTCCCCCGCTCGTGCTTTGACGATGGTACTCTCTCGCTGTGCGACACTTAAATGTCGTGTGCCTTGAAGAGTAGATTGATAAATAACCTTGCGCCGTGTTGCTAGTCTGCCACTACCAGAAGAACTCCATCCCGTCATGCAACGTTGCCATCTCGAACCCCCCGTCCCCCCCGTCCCCCCGCCGTCGTGTAGAAAGGGGGCGGGGCATTAGAGATTGTGTTTTCCTCCGCTGTTCAGACGCGCCCTTATGGTCTCAACCACGGTATACGTGATTCTTTCACGCCTTGAGGCCCGCAGCAAGCGACGCGCCACCGCCGCGCGAGCTGAAAATGCCCATGATGCCGAACCCGACGTAGAAGAGCGCGAGGGGGTAGGCGACGAGGGCACGCATGCTGCGCATGCGGCCCACGGCGCAGAACATGCCGGACGCGGAATAGGTAGACCACAGGATGGCGGCGGCGGTGAGGACGATGCCGAGCGGGGTGTCCATCGGCATCACCACGCCGACCAGGCTCGTGGCCACCAGCGGGAGGAGGCAGTAGCCCAGGACGGAGCTCGAGCGCGCGAAGGTTAGCGTGCTGGAGAAGTGGCCTGGTCGGCCTCCGGGGCCCCCTGCCGCCGAAACACCCGTGGGCCCTGACCCGGGATAAGCGGCGGTGGAGGAATCGTATTGCGGTCCGGCTGGGTGGTGCGAGTCGTCAGGATCTGGGCCGGAGGGGGTCATGAGGGAGAGGATGATATGGAGGGAAATGGAACCCAGGAGGGCGAGGCCTGTGGTTTTCGCAGAGTTAGCCTTACGTTCAGGAATGACTGTCCCGATTCTGGACTTTATACGAACCGTAGATGTATCCGAAATGCACCTGGCCGGAGAAGAGAAGGAAGGTGCCGAAGAGGAGGAAGAAGAGGATGGGGCCGGCGAGATCGGAGTCGTCCATGACATGTTGGTCGATGCGTCGGAAGGGGTTTAGCACTGCGAGGGTCTAGAGAGACGATAGGAAGGATGTTAGCATCCGAACTGGTTGCCAAGGCGCGGGGAGAGTAGAGGAGAGTATGGATCTGTTGTCGCATGACTACCCGGGAATTCTGTTGCGACGGACCTTTGCTCGAATGTGGGTAAAGTTGACTCCAAGCTCCTGAGCAGCGAGTTAGCTAGACCACCGATTCGAGACAATAACGCCATAATGAGTATGAGGATTTACCTCCAATAGGGGCGGCTCTCCCTCATATCCCTCCGTCGAGAACGCTGCCAGCCATCCTGTCCTCAGACCGCCCTGCTCTCCCATGCGGCCAGACACGCCAGGGCCGCTGCCAAACCCGGAATTGAATCCCGATGGGCCGGCTCCATATTGCCCGCCGGTTTGAGGCGCAAAGCCGTAGGGCTGTTGCGGTGTGGCCGGGCCCGAGACGCCCGCGGAGTAGGAGGATGGGAAGAATTGTAGGTTCTGGGCTCCCGTGGGGGGAGGCGGAGCACCGTAGGACGTTTGTTGCGGGTTGTAATAGTTGGACATGATTGAAGCGGTGTCGTTCAATGGGAGGGTATAAGTAAAGAGGTCGGAGTGTCCCGGGGGGGGGAGGGGGGTTGGAGGCTCTATGGGAGCTGTTCCGTGTTCGAGAGTTGGCTGTCCCGCCGAGCGAAGGCTATGGCTATGAAGCGGACAGGTTGGCAGGAGTTTTAAGCTTTGGAGGGTTTATAGTTGGCAACGGTTGTATGATTCGCTTCGCTTTATAAATGCAACTTCGTCGGCGCCTGGAGCACAGCACACAAAAGGGCTGTGTCGTGGTGAAAGTCGGAAGACTTTTGTCAGCCACGGTGTCGAATTGGAAGTTGGTGATTATTATCGATGCCTGCCCCTGCGGTGAGGATGACAACGAATTGCCTTGGATGCGAGGCGGCTTAAGCGTCCACACGCGAGTGTGTACGTAATCATGAATCCTACTACAATCACCTTAGTAATCAAGTTGCGGCTAATACTCGGCTAAGATGGTCCCCGAGAACCGGTCTTGGAATATTCCAGGTGGTCGGCCATGATCGCATCTATTGGCTCGTGATGGATTTTTTCGAGCCATAGATCCACGCCTCTATCTTGGACGCTTTCATCTCTAGAGAAATCCAACTCTCCTCGACCTCCGCCGCAGCATCCATTCTCCATCTTTTAAGTCTGAAAGTTCAACGAGCAAACTTGTGCTCGTCATAAGCGACAATGGTATGGGATCCTCTCGCCTTACAGACGCGCTGGCCATCCTCCGCGTTCTCCCCGTTATCCCGGCTTTCTTTTTG
>NW_021167079.1:2706945-2861546 GCF_003711515.1 Sodiomyces alkalinus F11 | reverse complement strand
CCACGATCCCCGACAAACGTGCTAACATTGCATCTTTCTCTTCCCCGTAGGCGCACCGTCTAATAACCCAAATCGTCTTCGTCGGCAGCCGCATCGTAGGCCGTTCCTTCATGGCCGCCTACCGCCAGGCGCAAGCCTCGTCCGAGTTCGCCCGCGCCCAAGCCAAGATGGGCGGAAACGCCGCCACCGCCGGCCGCGCCAACCTCTCCAGCGGCATGACTCTCGACGAGGCCTGCCGGATCCTCAACGTCAAGCCGCCCAAGAACGGCACCGGCGGCGCCACCGCCGAGGAGATCGCCGACCGCTTCAAGCGGCTCTTCGATGCCAACGACCCGCAGAAGGGCGGCAGCTTCTACCTGCAGAGCAAGGTCCTGCGCGCGAAGGAGAGGCTGCAGAGCGAGGTCGAACCTATCATCGAAAGGGCGGAGCAGGAGGCCGAGCTCAAGGAAGGATTCAAGCCGAAGATTTATAAGGATCGGTGAAGAGGGGAACCACCGCCATTTTTCTCTTTCGCTTCGGACGACGGGGACGATTATTCGATGGACACTCCGCGTTGTTCGCAGTTGTGACACTCTTCTAGAGCCGTCATGATGACATGCGGGGGACCTGGACGTCAACCGTTGGCGAGATGGGCTTGCACGCTCGATATTTCTAAACGACTTCAGGGGGTGGATGGGCACCACACATACCCTGGCACGCAACACATACACATACACACGCACACACAAACACAAACACACACACCTACGCAACACCGCTTCTCTCGACTCTGCATGGACATAGCACGGCATGGCGTTTTTTGGGGGGGTTGATGGCTGACTCCAGCGGGATGGGGTCATGCTGGCATTTTGGACGAATTCCTTTTAGACGATAAAACAACCGGGGCTGCTTGCTTTGCTGTAATATCCACTGTACAATATCGAGGCAGACAGAGGTGGAGGAAAAAAGAAGGGGGGGGGGAGGGACAGGGGTTCAGGGAAGACGGGCCCTTGATCTTGATGTACAATCTTTACCTAGCTTGAGAAAGCGTCGTCTTCGTCTTCCCGTCCACATTCGTCTTCGTATGTATGCACTGTCTCCCAAGTTCGGGCCTGACGTGCCCATGACGTGCCACGGATCTGCGTCCTTTCTGCCCGAAAATTCCTTAGCAGCATCGTTCAATTTGAGAGACGAATGCGCCTCGCAGGGGACGTGTTGCGCTTCATTGCTTCATTGAAGTGGAGCTGTTTGATCTGCGCGGATCACACGCGACCCGACACCCCACAGCGGCGGCAACAGTGGGCCAAGTTGAGATGACGGCGAGAATCGTGATAGATACGAATGTCAGTTCACTTGTCCGCAGGTCAGAGGGACACAGATTTGCAACATGAGACATGATTTCTCGGTTTCCTTTACTTCCATTTCTTGCTTTTCAAAGCCAGCCATCCCAAGGGTATCTAAGTTCTACAGCTTCCCTCAACTTATAAAAAGAATAAAAAATAAAATAAAAAAAAGACAAGAAAAGAAAAAGAAAACCCCAGTAAACCAACATAAGAAGATAACCAAAACGCTGTTGGTAATAAAACAAAATCCAAGAAAAGACAGACGACTGTCGCGAGGATGCCCGAGTTCCCATCACGCACCGCAGCTGCATCTGAGACTTCAGGTTTGAGCAGAGACAGTCCTATCGACAGGGCAACTACGTATACATCGGAGTGCCTAAGGAGGGCGGGCGCGGAGGACGTGGTGGAGCCGATGGATGTGATGTCGGCCGTGGCAAAGGACGTGGCGAAAGTGGCGTTGAAGGGTTGGGTGGCGGCATATAGACAGCGGCCCCTATGATTTCCGAACCAGGTCTATATTGGCCCGTACCTGACCCGATACTCGCTCGGGACTGCGTCGACCTCCCCCCAGCGGCGGCCTTCCTAGCGACACTGCCGTCCATGCTACGGACGGCATCCGTGGTGATGGCCGTACCCGGCGCGGGGACCAGATAGCCGAATGGCGATAGATCCGAGCTCAAGGTCCGTCGCTTGGGACGGGGCTGCAGGGGAATGGGAACTTGGTTTTCCGTTGGCCAGCCTGGCCGCCCGGGTCCGGTGACGGCTGGCTTGCCTAGAATCTCCAGATCGGCCTTGATGGCTTTCGAATGGGCAGGGTCCCGCTCTACGGGATGGGCGCCCGAGGATTCACGTTCTGGGTCGGGGGTTGTCTGCTCTCTTCGGCGGAGCCAGAACATGATGCCGAGAATGAGGATAATAAGGAAGACGATGACAGCACTCGATATTACTGTGGCGAGTTCGTCGGCGTTGAGAGGAGAAGCGGATGATGTGGAAGGTTCGCTCATTATGGATGATTGCGTGCTGAGGGAGGTACTGGTACTCTCTGATGAGGATGAGGGCGGGAGTGAGTTGTTGCCAGTCGTTGTCAGCCCAAAAGCAGCCGTCGTAGCCCCAGATAAAATGTCTGACGTCGAGGTAAGAGTCGATGGAGGATCTGTTGAACCAGGAAGCACCAGCGACGATGGCCGCAGAGAGATGGATGCGGTTATGGTGGGAACCGGGACCGAGGTGATTGCAACGAGACTAGACCTTGTGGTTGAGTTGTTTGGAGGCCGAATTTCACCCAGCTGGCGCTTGAGGGGGGCCAAGGGCGAGGATAATCGACTTTGCATCGAATTCGTTCTGCCGATAGGACGAAAAGACCGGGGTGTGGGTTGGGGACGAAGGAGGCAAACGAGGATGTTGCGAGATGCCAGAAATCCGAATCTCAATCTCTGCTGTGGCTCGCCTTTGAGGATAATCTCCTAATGCCTACCCTCACGTTCCGTCAACGCCTTCAAAAGTTCAAAAGAAGGAAAGAAAGGAAGAAAAAAAAGAAGAAGAAAAAGGTGGGCATCCTCGTCTTGATGTCCTTCTATGTCCCTTCAGCGCTACCGCAGGTCGGCTGATGATGCAGGCAATGGATCGATCTCGTATATTAGGGGGCTGAGAGGCTGCAACGACGGGTGACACCACGATAACGCAATAAGAGAAGCCGACAATGGGTGGGAGCAAGGTCTTGTGGTAGAGAAAGCTGGCATCCTCGGCACATCCTATCTGTACACCGTCTGGTCGACTTGAAGACTGAGGGACGAGACGGGGCGTAACAGGGGTATCGAGCCAGGTGGGCGGGGAAGAGAGAGTAGATAAGGCCATGGCCCATGACGGGAGATGTGCTTTCGTCCCAGGGGAAAAGGTACGGATAGTTCGGCAAGATGACAAGGATGGCAGCGGTCGGAAGGGCCTTATTTCTATGACGCCAGGTAACCACATCGAGTAGCCGTGGAGTAGAGGATGTGAAAGGGGCACCACAGTCTACAGTCTCTGACTGAACTCGACGGCGGGATCTTGCATCTGCAGGCCCCGCAAGGGGTTTGACCAGGTTATCGAAGCGCATGCACAATGGGGCTCAAGGTATGGACACGAACGAGAATGGGGATGGGTGCTCACATCCCGGGGGCGGATGATTCGCATGCATTGCAGGGTCAGTGGTACGAATCAGACAGTCGGTACGTCGTACAAAGTACGAAGGAGTGTTCGTGCGTAGGTATGGCGCGCGGGTTGCCGCATCGTCTCGTATTGCCTGGGATGCCCCTGGTCTGGCGTCGATTTCCGGAACACTTGTCCATGGGGCGGCGACACGGGCATGAAGAAGCTAAGGTTGTAGTTGCAGGGAGAGTTTCCAGGTGAGCCGTGTCAGACTGAGGGATACCTTGGTGTCGGTGGAGTGATGTAGGTAATGCGTACGCCGAGGTCTACCTCGGAAGTATCAAGGGCCAGCAGCCTGCTGAGAGGGGAAGATGGGAAGATGGGAAGATGGGAACGAGAGATGCTCAGGTGCCGAGGGAGCGGTAGATGTCGTGATGTCCCGTGTGATGTGTCCATAGACAACACTGTCATCACACGTTCTCGCAAGTTTGTACCCAGTTTGGATACAGTGGCAAAGCCAAGAAAAGAACGAGGGGTTCTTGGACAGCTTTGAACACGCTCGGGTAGTTAGCAAAGGGGATTCCGACACGAAGACGTTTGAGTCTGGGGTGACGCGGGAGAATTGGCGCCAAGTCGAACCCCCAAGGGCTGAAACTCGAGCGAGACGGACAAGACGGAGTGCACGGGCCTATCAACTGATCCACGTGACGCTACTCGTGACTTTGGCTCTGGGTTAGGTAATCGTAATCGGAATCTTGCGTCCAGTTCCATCTCACCATTGTCAGATAAAGCGGTCAAAATCGTCACAAAATAGGTCAAAATTTGATTAAGGCAATTATGTATATTTTTAACTGTCTTAGACTATCAGGGAAACGCTGCCACCGTATTTTATATAGTGCAGATTCTGTAAGCGTCTACCCGGATTATACTCTTTATAATCCGGCCTAGTATATAACCGAAAAGACTATAGTCTATCCGATATACCCCCTAATCGCCCTAAAACGTTAGTTAGGCGATTAAAGCTATTCGTAACCGGTAGATAATCTAGCTATATAATCTATTCGCTATATCCGCCCTTAAATTTATCTTCTAGGTCCTCTAAATATTCTATCCGGACTTCCTCTAGCTATTTCTGCTATAACTATTCCCGTATACCTATCACGCCTACCTAAGACCTGAATATCTTAAATTTCTCGCCGTATAACGCTTTCGTTAATCCGTCTACCACTATTTCCGCGCTTATAACGTACGTTATAAGTATTTACCCTTATTTCTTTACTTAACGTAACTAGTAGCCGTGGATATTAATATAGCGGAGGCGCGTTATTAATATACTAATCTCTTAATTAACTAATCGAATCGTTTAGTTATTATCGTATAAGATCATTAATTCCGGATCGTTAAATTCCACTCCTATACTAAGTAATAGGCGTTATATAAAGATACCCTCTTTTACACCTTATACTAACGCTAATAGCTCTACTTCTATTATAGACGTTATAACCATATCCTGCTTATTAGCGCACTACGCTATTATACCGCTAAATAAGCATATCACGTACGCTTAACTACTCTTTCGATTAAGGGTATTATTAGTAAATAAGGCGTTAGTATAGATTTCGATAGTATCGCTACCCCCTAGTTCTAACGTAAACGATTAGCTATTAATTAGATAAAGGATTAGATAATCGGCGGCCTCGTAGTAAATAGGCCTTAGATTAACGTTAAACCGATATAGCCTAGATACTATAAACGTGATATTAGGGCGCGATATCACTACTACGTATAGCATAGATCCTATTTTCCGTTAATAGCTTTTAACGTCCGTTAAGGTCCTTAAATAGGGCAGTAGTTCTACGATCTTAATTAGGTGCGTTAAGCGATAGTTACTACTATACTTACTATTTAGCTTTAAAAGGCGTTCTAATTTAGTAACGTAGTCGTATTATAATAGCTAGATTTTACGGGCGGCGTAGTCGCGAATAACCTTAATACTAAGGAACTACTATAGAGGATCGCTACTATAACCGCGCAGATACGGCGTTAGAGTGGTTCGGCAGACGGTTATATAACCCCCCTTTTAAGGCCGCTGGATCCGCTGCCTATATATATATTAAGGACAGGCTCGGGACATCCCTATCAAGGGATCAAGACACAATTATTATCCTCTTTTATAATTACTTATTCCACGTTTAAGGTATCTTTCTAGTTTAACTTACGTTACCCTAATCAGAATAATAACCACCGATCTACTTCTTCGCAGAATGTTATAGCGGTATTAGTTATATTTTAGTTATATATCGTGGTTTTACTAGACTAACCTCTTTATCTAATCTTTATCTTAACGATCTAGTGCCACTACGTCTTTATATAGTTATAATATAGTGCTCGGAGGCGGATTTATTCGGCGTCCCTAAAGTATTCTAACCCTGATTAGAGTAATAAAGGCGCTCGAGGGAGGTTCCGGCCCTCCTAAACGGACTATCGGTTAATAACCCTAAAAAGAATATAAAGATAACGACTAAGGAAGGATTTAAGACTTTAAGACCGAGGGGAGATTTACCCTAATAAGATCAGGAAAAGAAATAACTATTTAGGTAAGAGTTAAAGAACTATTAACACTTTTAATTATAAGACCCGCCGTTACGGAGGTAGTAATTATAGAAATAAAAGAAACCGATTAGATTATAATAGAGTTAGATTCCGAATATAGAATAGACTCGATAGGGGGCTTATAACCCTTACCACTAATTAAAATAAATTCTCGTATAACGGCGAAGAAAAGATAAGACCGCTAAGAGCAGCTTACCCGGATTAGGGTAACTAACCCCTAATAGACCTAAAAAAAGCTAATACCGAGTATAGGAGCGAAATAATAATACCTTATAAGAGGACCCGATAGTCTAGTAAGGACCTCCATAGACCCCGTAAGCAGGTTATAATACTTCTTTATAAGGCTTAGCGGGTAATACTTTTAATATTAATATCCGTAAGTATAGTCCCTTTACTAATAGGTAATCTCCTAATTATAGGGGGCCTTTTCCTTTAAGGTGAGTTAGAAAAGCTAGACCCTGAAGATAAGTATTAAGGAGTAAAACTTAGGACCGTCCTCTCGTTAAAGACCTTATCACTCTTATTAAGATAAGATAATATATATAATAACCTGGCTAGTATCTAGAACACTTATAGGATCTTCTTACTAGATGATTAGTTCGAAGAACCTTTCCCTAAATATCCTAAGCGCCCTAACCCTATTATTATTATTTGCCTACCCCCTTACACTTACACCTAAAATACTATAGATACTTAGACTTAGTATCGCGAGCCTACCCCTATTATCGTCGTTAGCGACTCTAACGATAAGGCTCTCTCGCCGGCTATTCTCTCTATTCTTACGCCTGCCACTTCTACTACCCCTAATTAGGGGAACCACGATATCGGGGCTATAGCCTTACCTCCGCCCGCTTTTAGGCCGACTACTATATCTACTACGGCTCCGGCTACTATTTCGATAACTACCCCTAATACTACCCCTATTACTACCCCTGCCTAGCCTATCTTTACTACTTAGCCCGCTTCGAATATTTCCCCTACCACCGCTAAAGACCTAATTAAGCTATTATAAGCCCTAATAAGCCGTGACTAAGAGAGCACTATTACCGAGGTCGTTAAAGCCCTACCCCCTACTATTACCACGTTAAAAGCACCCCTAAATCCCCTCGCTATTAGAGCTCCCCGCTTTAATAGTAAGTCCCTCTCTATATTCCTTTAGCAGTACGATAACTACACTAAGCTTAACCGCCTTAGTAAAGCCGATAAGATCACCTATATTAACCTATACACGGATACGGCTATTCGTCCCGCTATCGAACGCCTAGTTAGAGAGGTTTAAGCCGATAAGGGCGGTTAGTCTAGTCTAGCTAAAAAGCTTATTAAAGAGTTCTTTTATCCGGATCCTAACTACTAACTTAACTTCTCTTATAAGGTTTATTAGCTTCGGGTAAAGTATAAGACGTATAAGATTAATAGCGTTTATTAGGTTAGGGACTTACTATAGTAAATCACTATCTAAAAGGCTAAGGCCGAGCGGGTTTAAGGCACTTTTATCGAAGACTCTAAGCTCTACGGTATTATTCTTACTATTCTATATAGGGATATCTATATATTTATCGCTAATAAGCTTAAGGTCCGAGGCACCGATTTAAGAAAAATAGTTAAGAGCTATAGACTACTTTCGGAACTACTATATAAGTGGTCTACGGATATCTAGGAAGTAGACGGTAAGCTAGTAGATAGGGATATTATACTAGGTACGGCTAAGTCTAATTAGCCTAATAGTGCCGTTTTCCAGCCTACTATCTTAAAGCGGCCTATTATAGTCCAGGAGTCTACGGCCTCTTAATTAGATATAGATAAACTCGCCGACCTCCTTAAGAAATATACTATTTCCCTTATCTATAATAGAGCTAAAGACGTTAGGGGTATTACCGCCTAAGTACTCGCCCTATCTAAGAGGATAAGCACGGAGAAGGTCTAAGCCCTCCTCGCCACGAAGTCTAATCTAAAAAACGCCTTTATACCGTCCTTAAGCACGCCCCTTAGCCTACGATAACTACTTTAGTATACTTTGCTACCCCTAATTAGGCTAATAGTGCCGCTTCCTAGCCTAATAACGCCTAGTATACCGAGGAGATCTACTACGGAGGACCCCGCCCTAAATATAATAACTAGCGTAATAATAGCTGCCCGACCTAGTAACACGATAACCGCCTAGGATAGCAGAGAGGTACTTAGAATAATAGCTAGCCCCTACTAGCTCGCTACTACTACTACGGCTAATAAAGATATTAAAGAGATAACTACCCTATCCTAATCTATAATAGCGCCTATAACCTAGTTAAGTAGGAGTTCCCCGCGTATTTAGTTATAGATTAGACCGGTACCTAGGTAGCCTACCTAAAGAGTAAGCTACGAGTTAACGAGTACTAGCTACACCAACGCCTTATACTATATTAGCTAGCCACTAAGCTTTATAGCCGATTTAAGGAGCTCGTAGACCTCTATATTAAGACCTTTTAGCCCGTTACCCTCCCCTAGAAGACCAATAAGACTAGTAGGCTTATAATTAAGTATATAGTTAAGCAGGTATAGAAGTAGTAGACCGGTTAGAGTAGTTAGGCTACCTAAACCACTTAAGCCTCGAGGGTTACTAAGGTCACGAGATCTATTAACTTTATTATAGCTAAAGTATATACTACGTCTATATCTTAATATACTTCGACTAACCCCTAAGACCCTCTTCGCACTACTAGGAGCGGTAGAATTAGTAAACCCACGCTAAAAATAGCTAGTTCCCCTAATTAGACTATTTAATAGACCCTAATAACTCCGGAAAGCTCCTAAAGGGTTATAAAGATAGTTAATAACACCGATATAGATAATAGTCTAACTCCTAATTCGATAGCCCCTATATCTAAACCCACTACTACCTCGACTATTACTCGGCCTATCTCGTAAACCTCGGCTCTAAAGGATACCCTTAACTTATTTAACCAGGAGGCCGTTATATAGAAAGTCCGCGAGAAGAGCCTAAAACATCTTTTAAAGATAAGGGTTAAGGTTCCTATAGTTTACCTTCTCTTTACTAATAAAGCTATTCTTACGGACTACGAGGAGACGCTAAGGTCCATTAGCAGCCAGGTAAAGCCTTATAAGGTTATCCGCTTAACCCTTAAAAAGGCCTTTTTTATAGACTCCTTACCCCTAGGACCCGAACGCCCTATATAGTTTACGAATACCACGACTATAGCCCCTACGCTTAATAGTACTCTATCTATCACGCCCGCCCCGATAATTAATAAACTAAAGCCTCCTACTATTTACGCTACGTATATAACGATACGGGTTAGCCTAATTAAGCGAATAGCTAAGGCCTACCCTATAAAGGACCGTTTTTACGTAGTTATTAATATAGGAGCCGTCTTTAATACTATCCGGCTAGACTTTATAGAGAAGCTAGGACTACGGGGCCGTATCGGTAAAAGTAATATTATAATTAAGGGGATTAACGACGTGGATAGGGTAAACTACGCAGGATATCTAAAGGAGTACCTTTAAGTTAGGGACTAGCACGGGAAAGTCTATTTTATAGTAATTAAGGGAATAGGGCCTAGGATACTTCTTAGCCTGCCGTTCTTACTTAATAGTCACGCCTCTTTTACCTATAAGGACGGATAAATTAATATAGACTTCGCCTACGGGGACGCCCGTATTATCGTCCCTATTACTAATAAAGAATAAGTCGACGACCACCCTTATAGATAAAGCCAGCCTAAGTTTAAAAAGGAGGAGAAGCGTTAAGAGGAGGAGGATTTAATTAATCTAAGTATCGGATAGTAGGGGGAGGACGGCGTCCCTTATAGTTAGTCCGGGGCCGCTACCTTAATATCGAGTAACGATAGGATTAACGGTTCGCCCGACTAGGGGGCGAAAAAGAAGGAGGAGGCGAGAGAGGAGAAGGAGAAGAAGAAGAAGAGCGACGATAATATTTTCTTTTATTTAGATAATAAGGACACTGCTACTTTAGTAGCCTTCTATTACGACGGCTTCCGGTCCTCTATAGTATAGCGGACGATAGAGGACTAGCGTCGAGGTTTTAGTTTAAAATAAGAAGAGGATATTAACTAAAGAGTAGTAACTGTTGTTCGTAGTGGTCTGGTCGTAGTTACGTCGTAAAGACTAGGCGTCTTCTTTATAAGGTAGGTTTAAGCATAGAATAGTAGTCCAGGTAAAGACTTAGATTAATCGATATCTTGTTCTCTAGTAGAAGTAAGACCTAGGATACTAAGGTATATATAGTGTGTTATTCACTCTTGCTCACTAGGGCCTTAGTGATCACTCCTTATATTATTCACTCTTGCTTACTAGGCCCTTAGTGATCACTCCCTATGTTATTCACTCTTACTTACTAGACCCTTAGTGATCACTCCCTATATTATTCTAAAGTATCCTTTCCCTATATCATATAGTCTAACACGTGACTCCTTCCTAAGTTATCTTCTAGTTATATCTTAGTGCGGCGTTACGTACTAGGGTATCCTTCCTGTATATTATATGTTAGGCCCGTTAGTCGTAATATTACCTCCCCTCTTCTAAGCGCTATCCTAGCAGTCGTATAAGTAGGCCGACCACCCTAGGTTCGTTGTTTCCCTTATTTTTTCTTCTTTTCTTTTATAGCTAACTATTATATCCGACCGTGTACGGAAATATTCTGCTAAAGCCTCGCTCTCTTATTCCACGCTCGATCGTTAAACTAAATCCGCGCTAATTAACGATTAGGGTTACGAGGTTATTCCTTGTTCTCGTTGCTTTAATTATAACCTTAGCTATCTTATTCTGGACGATCCTGATTGTTATTCCTGTTATTACTGTGCCGGTCTCTCCTATAATTATTCCCGTATCCCTATATCTTCTAGTTAGTATCTTTATTATCTCCCTCGGCCGTCCTTACTCTAACGCTCCCCTCTTAGCTAGTCGAATTAACGCTAAGCTTAAGCGACTCGAGGAGGAGGAGAACCTCGCGGAAGAGGTCCTCCACAAATAATAGCAGAAGGCTCTAGAGTAGCAGCGTAAAACCGCCGAGGCTTTAGCTAAACTCTCTCGTCTTTATCGTATACGCCTATAGCTTCGAAAGAAAGGTGTCGAAATAGTCCGAAGGGACCTTATAAGTATAAAGGAGCTAGAGGAAGTAGAGCGGAAGGAAGCTAAGGCTCGTCGTGCGGAGTCTAAGACTATAGTGGCTACGTAGGCGGTAGGTGCGGTTAACGTGATTAATTAGAATTAAATTATAGCGTAGGATATAGGTGATTTTTCGGATATTAATTTTACGTAGACCGCGGTGTTTAGTTCCGGGTCCTGATAGTGTTTTATCGGTATTACTTTAGGAGGTGCTTATAATAGATTAGGTTTTCTTTAGGTTCCTATATATTATCGCCGTGGTCGTAGTTTTTCCACTTAATAAAATATTCGGTATCGTTTAGCGTCTCTCGGTAGTTAAGGATTCGTTCTACTTTATACACGTCGCTAGTATCGACCACGATCGTGTCTTATATTATTTTTATATTCTTTAGTACTAGTTTAAGTAGTAAGATATAAAAATTATTATATATCCTTATTATCGGAGGTAGTAATAGGATATAGTTCGTATCTGATTTTTTCTCTAAGATTTCGAGTAGTCCTAGTTTTTTAAAATCTAATTTATCGCTTGGTTATTATACTTTTATGTTTTTACGAATAAGGTAGACGCGGTCCCCTCTTAAAAGGGTTAGTCCCTTAATCCTTGATTAATTCGCGTACTTACGTATTCGTATTCTGACTATCTCTAGGTCGGTTTATAGTTCTTCGTGTAGTTTTTTTATGCTTTTAACTGTTTTTATTACTTTTAGCGTATCTAGTCCTTTTAAAGGTTTCCTAAATACTATCGGATTATATCTGTAATTTACTTTAAACGGTGTTTTCTTTATTAACTCGTTTAATAAGCTATTATATACGAATTATATAAGCGGTAGGTACTACACCTAATTATCTTACTTATATCTTATATAGTATTATAGGTATTATTCTAGGATTTAGTTTATAATTTCGGTTTGTCCGTCGGTTATAGGGTAAAATACTGTTAAGTACTTATATTTCGTCCCTAGCTAGCTTATAACAGCTTTCCAGAAGTTATTAGTGAATAATTTATCTCTGGTTATAATAATCTTATATAGTATACCGTGATCCCGGATTAGGCGGTCGAGGAAGATACTAGCTAGTTCCTCTGCTATAGTGTTTTTAATGTATAGAATATAAAGAGTGTATTTCGTAAATCGGTCGATAATTACGAATACGCTATCGTAGGCGATTCTTATTACCGGATCTTTAGATATCGGAAATCCTATTACGAAGTCTATCGTAATCGATTCCTAAGGTCTATTTATTACTAGTAATAGCTTTAATAGTCCGTAAGGTTTATATCGGCTACTCTTTGCTTTCTAGTAAATATCATAGTTACGAATAAAGTCCCTAACTCGTTCTTTAGTTCCTATATAGCCGTATTATTATCGTAATCGGCGGTAGGTCTTATAAACTCCTTAATATCTATATATTAGCGAGGCGTATACTTCTTTAAACGTGGTATCGATTATTCGATCTATACTATTTATTTCTCTGTGTTTAAGGGTAAGAGCTTCTCCTTTCTATTAGAGTATAGCTTATAGTTTAGGTGATTTATCAAGTATTCCTAGTCGGCTAAGTACGTCTACGCGACTATTTTCGCTTCCTTTTATATATTAAATATAGAAGTTAAATTCGGATAGGAATTCTGCCTATTAGATCTATCGTTTATTAAGAACCTTAGTAGTAGTGAATTACGTAAGGTTCTTATAATCCGTGTAGACCTATACCGGGTATTTTATTCCTGATAGATACGCTCTCTATTCCTTAAAGGCTTCGATAATAGCTATTAGCTCTTTATCGTGGATCTAATAGTTAAGTTCTAGTCCACTAAGATTCTTAGATAGAAAGGCTATAGGATATAGTCTTCTTTCTGCGTTACGTTATCCGAGTTATACTCCTAGAGCCTAGTCGGATACGTCTATTTCGAGTTCGTATTCTTTATCGGGGTCTAGTATTACTAAGATAGGTTCGCTAGTAACCCTTCCTTTAAGGGCTTAGAATACTTCTTCTATTCTTTCGTTCTATTCGAAGTTAAGCCCTTTTTTAGTTACTTTAGTTAAGGGGATAGTAATCTTACTATAATCCTTAATAAATTATCGATAGTAGTTAATAAGTCCGAGGAAAGACTAAATATCGCGAACGTTCTATAGCTATAGCTACTTAGAGACGTATTAGATTTTCGCCTTATCTATATAGATTTCGTTAGGTTATATTATATACCCTAAAAAGTTAACTATTTATATATAGAATTATACTTTTTCTAGTTTAATTAGTAGGTTAGTGTTTTATAGGAGTTATAGGATCGTGTAAATGTATTATCGGTATTCTTCGAGTATTTTAGAGAAAATAAGGATATCGTCTAGGTATACTATAATAAAGTAGTCTAAATACTTCCTCAGGATATCGTTAATAAGCGTTTAGAATAATACTAGCGTATTAGTTAATCTAAAGGGCATAATAAGGTATTCGAAGTACGCTTATTTTATTCGAAATACTATTTTCTACTCTTCTCCTTCCTTAATCCTAATTAAGTTATAGGCTCCTTTTAAGTTAAGTACTATAAATTATTATACTCTAACTAACTAATCTTATATCTCCGAGATAAAAAGTAGTAGGTAGCGGTTCTTAATAGTTATATCGTTAAGTTATTAATAGTCGATATATAGTTATAGTTTACCGTTTTTCTTTAGTATAAACAGGATAGGGTATCCTGCTAGTAACTATAATACTCTAATATAGCCTTTTGCTAGTATTTCTTTAAGATATTCTTCTAAGGTATCTAATTCCTTTTAATTTAGTCTATAGATTAGAAAGAATTTCGGGTATATACCCTCCTTAAGGGGTATCTTATAATCGTAGTATTAATATTTCGGTAATCTAGTTTTTAGATTTTCGGTAAATAGCTTTTCGTATTTACGGTATTCTAGTAATACCTTAGCGAGTCTATAATAATCGCCTTCTACGAGTCCTTTCTCTGCTTAGATAATCTAATAGATTCCTTTAATAATATTTATTACGCGTCGGTTATCGCGCCGTCGCTATTATCTTAACGTCTTTCGGACTTCTTTCGCCTTAGTCCCTGACTTTTAGCGGCTATTTAAGTCTCCCTAAGGCTCCTTTATTAGTAAGTCTTTCTGCTATTTTTAACGGATATCGGGATCGGGTAAGGTTTCCTTCGTAATCTTCTCCTTACTCTTTAATCTCTACTAGAGCTAGCTAAGCTTTTAGTCTATATCGGGATTCTACTCGTTAAACTATAGCTTACTAAGGATAACGTCCTTATAGCCTATATCGTATATATCGAACTTTATTACTTTAGTTTTATTCTGAATTTTAACCTAAAGGTGTATAATCTCCTAGCTAATAATAACTTCTTCTTAGGACTAGTTCTTTCCCGTATACGGAGTAATTTTATACTTGTTTTCTGGGTGTTTCCTAACCTAGGGTATAGAGAACTTTCTTACGGCGGCTAGTAAGATAAAGTTTCCTGCTACGCCTATATCTAATAGTGCGTTTATCTCGTATTTATCGAGTTATATTCTAATATAGTAGTGTCCTATACTATTACGTATTATAGAGTATATTCATCGAGTACCTCTTGTATACTCCTTATAATAGTATACTCCTAGTTTTTTATCTATTTAGCTTAGTATTCGAGAGCTATCTTTTTATCTAAGAACCTATACTAGATTAAGAGCTATTTTATCTATTATAAGCGCTTATTAAGGGCCTAAAAGCGTGATTCCTAAGCTTCTTAGTCTCGCTCTAATTATCGGATTTTTCCGGTAGCGTATACTATATAGCTATTAGTTTTATATTCGCTTAACCGATACTCGTAATAGTTATCTTTAGGTGGTTAGAGGCGAATCTTATATCCTTTATCCCTAGTCTCCATGATAACCTAGTTATTACGTTATCTCTTTAAATAGACTCTATCTTCTAGGGTCTATTCTTTATTCCGAGGCTAAAATTTATTAGCTTATTTACATTCAATATATATAGGGTATATATCCTTAATATAATTAGCCTAAAGGATTAGGCTATAGCCTAAATAGTTAGCGTATATTATCTATTCTTTCTTATATATTTAGTACTTAGGTAATTAATCGTCCGGTTCTTATAGGCTTATTATTAGGCCGGTAAAAGTATCTCGGTCTTCCTAAGTATAATAAGGTCGCTAATATACGGTTCGTTACTATTCTTCGCTAGTATTTATAGGTATTTTATAGTAGGCATTATTAAAGCCGAACTTAGTGAAACGAACTTAGTAGGTTTACCTAAGTAGTTTTTCCGCGAGCTAATCGAGTATCCGTAGCTAGATAGTTTCCTCCTTAATTAGGTCGGCTACTTCTATAAGTTAATACTAGAAGTTTATATTATTATTCAGAACTTTATCGGACTCTATTTCCTAATCTTACTCTTTGAGTTTAGCGATTTCCTCCTATACATAACGTGTATAATCTTCGTTCTTAAGTTAGTGTTTCTCTTCAGGAGTAAGTGCTACTTCCTAGAGGGCGTTAAAGCCTCTACTGCTAGTATTCGTGTAGACTTTCTATTTCTTCTGGATCTCTAAGATCTACTTCTATCTTTTAGCTTCTTCCTTCGTCTATCCGCGTTTCTAAAGAATTTCCACGGTGGTTTATAAAGCTAATCTATTATTATCCTAATCGGGGATTTCAAGGCTATAATACTCGTTACTAGATACTATAACGAGTATCTTCTAGGGTCTTTTAGGGTAATATCCAGCTCCGTCCTTCTCTAATTAGTATACTAGATAATAGTTATCGTAGCAGGTTATCTAATAGAGGTTAACGTATAGTATTTCGTCCCTATAAATTTCTAGGTATCCGATAGCGTTAATTTCCTTCTAGGGTTTCTTTCTTCTAATCGTATTAGCCTATTATTACGATTATTCTCTCTTAGGCTATTAGTAATTACGCGTGAAATAGCCTATTTTATCGTAATTATAGTATTTAACTTTACTTATATCTTTCCTACCCTACTAGTTATTTTATCGGTTAATATTATTAAGCTTTATAGAACTACTATAATATCTATATAAGGTGCTCCCGAATTAACGTGGGTATAGCTACTTCTTACCGGTATTAGCTTAGTTTCTCCTATAGTAAGTAGCGTGTATTATAGTATTTAAGCCCTAGCGTTTCTTTATTCGTTATTTAAATTATCGGTTATCGATCCGAATAGCTATAGCTATAAACATACTAAAATCGTCTAAGCGGTTAAGCTTATATAGTTCGTCCTTAACTTCGTCTTTAAGTCTATAATAGTATTAGTCTATAAGGGGTTTATTATTATAGTTAAGCTTCGAGGCGATCTATTAGAACTTAGCGGTATAGTCGGCTACCGACTTAGTTTATCGAAGCTTTCTAAGTCGTTAGGTAGCGACCCTCTTCTTATCGGGTTATCTAAAGATACCGCCGAGTCGCTAAGCGAAGACCTCGAAGTCGCCGAAGATAGCCGTAGTATTGTCCTCCCTCTTAGTAGGATTATTAAGGTGCTCTAAATAGTCCCTGTGGATAGGCTTAAACCACCTATAGGCGTCTCCCGTGAGGAGTACTATAGCGTAGAGAACTTTCGCCTCCTCCGTGTTAAGGGTGTCCTTATAGAATAAGAAATACCCCCGGAGATAGGTTAGGAAGCCTTATAGCTATCCCCGAGTCTTATCGTACTTAGGTGGCTCTGGGTATTTATACCTTAGGTTACTAGGACGTGGTGCCTTAATCTAAGCTCGGAGTTACTGGTTCTCTTAATAAAGTTATATAATTTCATTACGTATAGCTTATATTAGGTCGGCGGCCGTGGTGGCCGATATTCTAGCATTACTAGTAGCGTTACCCGTGGTATTAGCGTTATTCGATATATTACCTTTTATCGAGAGAGTACTGCTTATTAGGTGTTAAGGTCTACTTACCGAACAGGATCGATTAAAATATTACGACGGCTTCCAGTCCTCTATAGTATAGCGGACGATAGGGGACTAGCGTTAAGGTTTTAGTTTAAAATAAGAAGAGGATATTAACTAAAGAGTAGTAACTATTATTCGTAGTAGTCTAGTCGTAGTTACGTCGTAAAGACTAGGCGTCTTCTTTATAAGGTAGGTTTAAGGGTAGAATAGTAGTCTAGGTGAAGACTTAGATTAATCAATATCTTATTCTCTAGTAGAAGTAAGACCTAGGATACTAAGGTATATATAGTGTGTTATTCACTCTTGCTTACTAGGCCCTTAGTGATCACTCCCTATATTATTCTAAAGTATCCTTTCCCTGTATCACGTGGCCTAACACGTGACTCCTTCCTGAGTTATCTTCTAGTTATGTCTTAGTGCGGCGTCACGTACCAGGGCATCCTTCCTGCATATTATGTGTTGGGCCCGTTGGTCGTAACACCTTCCTATTTATAAAGGAGGTAAAGCCCCTAACAAAGAGAATTTATATAGCCTTAAGGGCGATACCACGAAATTAGGGCTAAGGATATAAGAGGTATATCGCGGATGCTTCTTATATAATAAGTACGACTATATAATAATAACTAATTTACACTAACTATTTATCTTTTTCGACTTTTCTATACCACTATTAGCCTAATCACCCTAATAGCCTTTTAGTCTTATATTTTCGAAAGGACCGGATACTATAGGATAATTCTTAGATAAGAGCGCTCGAGGCTTTAAAGAAAGAGGAGGATAGTATTACTAGTATAGCCGCGGTTATAATAAGGAGGCTATAGTAGCCTAAGAGGAGGAAGTCCTAGGATCTTATTAAAAAAGTATACTATCCCCCTAATTCTAAAGGCGTCTTTACTATATAGAAGCCTAAGGCTCTTAAGGTTTACCCTCTTAACGATATTCCGTTTAATAGAAGTGTCCCCGATAAAGACCCCTATTAAAAGAAGAATATCCTTATAGAGATTAAAGAGGAAGACTAGGAGCTAGAAGATAAGCGGTTTATTAGTCTAATTATACCGAAGTTTTCTAAAATTATACCCTATTCGCGCCTTATACCCAAAAGACTCAACGCTATCCTAACAACCGTTAACCACTTAACCCCTAAGGAAAAGGAGCTCCTTATAAAGGTCCTCCTAAACCGCGAGGTAGCTATTACGTAGGACTAAACTAAGTACGGCCGCCTTAACGAACGGTTAGCCCCTTTATAGAAGATTTAAGCGGTTCTTTATAAGGCGTGGTAAGCGAAAAGGATCCCTATCCCTAAGGCTTTAGAGTCTATAGTCGTGCAGATAATAAAGGACCGCCTTAAGAAAGGTATAATCGAGGAGACCTATATAGCCTATTATAACCCCTAGTTCCTAGTTAAGAAGAAAGACGATAATATACGGCTTATTAACTCCGCTACTAAGATTAACGTAATAACCCTTTAAGATACCTTTATACCGCCTAGGGCCGACGAGTTCTCCGAGGATTTCGCTATATATAAGCTTATATCCCTCTTAGACCTCTTTTCCGGCTATAATTAGGTTACCCTTAATAAGGAGTCTCGAGATCTAACTACCTTTACGACTATTATTAGACTCTTTAGGATATATACCCTTCCTTAGGGGGCTATTAATTTAGTAGCCTAGTTTATACGTATTATAACCCGTATTCTTTACGACCTTATTCCCTAGTACTATAGACCCTTTATTAACGATATTATAGTAAAAGGACCGATAACTACTTATAAGAATACCCTAATTAGACCAGGAATTCGCCGTTTTATAGCTAAGTATATCGCTAATATCGATAAAATACTCCTTAACGTGGAGCTAGCTAGAAGTACTATCGTAGGTGTTAAAAGCTAGTAGTATTAGAAAGTAGCCACTATTATAGGCTATATCTATAGCACTAATAGTCGTTCCCCTAAGTAGGCTAAGATAGTAAAGGTCTAAGAGTAAGAGAGGTATAGCACGGTTTCTAACGTTTATTCGTTCCTCGGTCTTACTATCTTTTATAGAGTCTGGATTTATAAGTTCGCTATTATCGCTAGACCCCTAACCGACCTACTACGGAAGAATACTACCTTTAAGTAGGAGGAGCCTTAATAACACGCTATAGACGCCCTTAAAAAAGCCCTTACTACTACCCCTATCCTAATCACTATCTAGTACGGCAAAAGCGTAGGAGTTATCTACGTTATCGTCGACGCTAGTATAGATAAATAGGGTAGAATCCTCGGATAATACGTTAAGAATAAAAGAGCTATAGCACGATACGAAAGCGGCCGCTAGTCTCCTATAGAGAGGATCTATAATACTAGTAAGCTAAAGCTAAGGTGAGTCCTAAAAACCCTTTAGCGCCTACGTAATTACCTTTATAGGGTTTACTTTATCCTTAAGACCGATACCTAAGCCCTCTTATCCTAGTTAAAAGGATCTACTACTAACCTCCCTAATACCCTAATCACTCGATAACTCGCCTAGATCCGGCTCTTCGACTTTAACGTTAAGTATATTAAAGGATCTAAGAATACTATAGCCGATAGACTCTCGCGAATACCCGGAATACCCTTTAATTAGGCTAACGACGATATTAAAGGAGACCTAAACGACTTTATAGATAATAGAATCTTCCTTACGGAAGTAGAGAAGTAGTTCGATAACCCTACCTTAGCTAATAATATCCTCGATAAGGACCTTACCTAGAGTTAGTTTTCCCGATAAGTAGCCACCTTTTTAATGACCTTTCGCGTGCCTAGGGGAATAAATCCTAAAGAAGCCCGTAAAGTTAAAGATAGAGCTACCCGTGTATTCTTTAAGGATAGACTACTATAGACCCGAGTAACTAAAGCCGATTTAACTCCTAAACGCTAGATTAATGATAAGGACACCTAGGTTAACCTAATCAGGAGAGCCTATAACGAATCCGGATACCGAGGAAGGTAAGGCACCTACTATCGCCTCGCTGCTAACTACTTCTAGGATAGTATCTATAAAAGCGTTTAGAGGTTTATCGAGTCCTATTCTAAATATTAGGACCGCCGTAGCCGTTCCTAGGAGGACCCCCTAATCGTAATAAGCCTGCCCGAAACCGCCCTCCCTTTCACCTAAGTCAGCCTAAATATTTAATATCTTTAAGGGTAGTATCTTATAAAGGCCCGCTATATATTTATAGGTTAGGTTAAGGCCTAACTACTAAAGAAGAATACGTCTAAGGCTATTACCTCGTTCCTATAAAAAGATATAATCTATAGGTATAGGCTCTATATAATCCTCCTTATAGATAAAGGTCTAGAGAATAAGGGTTATATAATCGAGCTAAACTATCGTTACGGGACCACTTAAAAGCTCGCCTTAGCCTACTACCCCCGCGCTAATGGCCTTAACGAAGTCGGATATAAGGCTATTACCTATACTCTATCTATCTAGTCGAAGCTTTACCCTAAAGCCCTTTATAAGATCCTCCCGATAGTCCTCTTCGCTAACCGTATAACGGTAAGAGCTTCCACTAGCCGAACCCCTTTCTTCCTTCTATATAGCTATAAGACTATTACCCCGATTAAGACGACCTGGCTAACCTAGAAAGTACTAGACTAAGGCCGCGTTAAAACCCCTAAGAATAAGATAATACTTCGGTTAAGGGCTTTTACCTAGCTTAATACTAACCGATAAGCTATTATTACTATAATTACTAAATAATAAGGGCGACGGATAGCCTATATTAACGCTAGCCGTGTCCGGGTACTCCGTAAGTAAAGGCTATAAGTTAAGGATCTTATACTAGTTTATAATACTAAGAAAGCTATCGATATAAGCCGTAAGGCTAAGCTCAACTACCGCTAAAACGGCCTATATCGTATCCGGAAGGCTAATCACGGTAATACGTCCTTTATCCTCGAGACTCTTACTAAGGAAGAACTAAAAGGGATTACTTTTACCGCTAACCGCCTAAAGAAGCTTATTAAAAATAACGATAGGTATTAGGAGCCTAAGGACTAGACTATACTTAAACGGGACTATAGCGAAGAGCTTAAGATTATATACCCTGCCCGAGGAGCGCCTATCACCGAAAAAGTCACCGAAGCACCCCTTTTACCTAGCGAGGACCCTAAGAAAGATACTAGGGCCGAGGATAACGTTAATTCCCTTAATTATACTATTAACGATATTTTACACTGCTCCGAGAGACTAAGAGAGTTATTAGGGGAGTATTATAAGAAGCTAGAAGAAGAGTTAAAAAAGGTAAGGGAGTCTAGTACTATTAAGGTGTAGATTCTATAGCGCCTAGATTTTAACCCGAGTAAGTACGAGGATTATACTAGCGAGCTATATTTTATTCCTTATTATTATTTCCCCTAATTTCCTTTATTTTTAAAGCCTATACTCGTTAGGAGGCTAGCGTGTAGTCTTAGGGCCGAGGGTAAATAGAGCTAAGTCTTTTATCTACCTAGAGTCGCGAGGTACGCTAGTATAAAGGGCGTAAACCTATAAATAATCTTTCTAGCCACCACCCTAGTCCGTTTCTTTTTTAAACTTTTACCTTTATTACCCTAAGCAGAGGCACTATAAACCTGCCTAGACTTATTTCCCCGATTAGAAGACTTTTCCCTATATTTATTATTTATTATATTTATAAGTAAGCCTAACTACGTGGACGTTATAGAGATATACCACTATACACTCTCTTTTCTATAATAAGTATAGGTTTCTTTTATTATAATCTTAAATTCTTTACTTCTATTCCCCTAATCACTGTATAATTTATCGGACCTAAGCTAAATTACACCTAGTTTAATATAAGCTACCTATTCTACGGAAGGGAGTTATAGTTAGGAATAACTAGTATAGGGACGGTTACTAAAAGATATAATATAATCGAGAGAAATACCGTTAAAGGCTATAAGCCGTAAACCGTAAATCCCTTCTTTACTAACCCTAGTACTAATAACTTATTAAGTTATTACGTTAATCTTAAAGGCCGGTTTTAGAAGTATAAAAGCCACCCCCCCTTCCTACTACTTAAAGCCCCTTTTCCTAATCTCTATTACTAATCGCTCTCCCTATAACTAATATTATACCCCTATTCCCCTGACCACACCTATATATACTACCCTTAAGCCTACTATACGTAAGTTCTTTATCCGGAAAGAAAAGACTAACACTATACCTATCACTAGAAGAGCAAGTTCAAGACACTAAGTCAACGGCGTTAAAAGCCCCGCTCGAAAAACCCCTATTAAAGAAAAATATAATATCACGACGATAACGGCGGTAATAATAATAAAAACCGGAAAACCCGGGAATTCCCTAGTTCTGTTAGCCTAATTAAGCGACTGCCGGCCGCTGCCTATAAATCTTATTCTTCTTATAAGGGCTTTATTAGTAGATAGTCCCGTAGAGTCCACTTATATAGAGTAAAAAACGGATTATTATAAAGAAAAGAAAAAGAGGAGAAGATAAGCCACGAAGAAGACCTCCTTTTATACCCGTTTTCCCCTAATCTTACTACCCTACCCTGCTTTCCCACGTAATAGCTCTTTGTTCCCCTTAACTACGCTAGAGACTTAGACTCGGAAGCTTATATCGTTATAATTTACTACCTACTACCCGATCCCTTCCTATTTCTTAGCCTTAGCTACCCTATTTAACTATAACTATACTCCTATTCCCCTAATTACTATAAAAGATACCTATATCCCCCCCTTCTTTACTTCTAACCCGGTCCTTCTTCGTAGTCCTTATACTCGGGGATATACACCTTAATCTCCCTACGCTAGATATAAGCCCCTACAGGAAGAGAGATTAGATAATACTTAATAGTCTCCCCTTTTTAATACTAAGCGCTATCCTTAACCCTCTAGCAGTAGCTATCTAGTTTAGTCTAATACCGATATATTAGAGCTAGAATTATAGCCGGAGTGCTATCTCGCGCTAGGAGATCTTAACCTCCCGAAGTATCGCGTTACTAGCGAGCCACCTATTAATAAACAGCCTTTATATTAATAATATATACGCTATGCCGAGGGGACTATAAAGGTCGGTGACTATCGTTATAAATCGACTAAGGTAGTACTATATATTACTTAGGAGAAGGATCGGGGTAATTAACGCCCGGATATTTATCGTCTAGCTAGGATACCTTCTAATTACCCTACTAAAACTATCCTCAGAGGATATCGTCACGATATATATAAGCGGACTCGTGAAATTAATAGTTAGTATAGTCCGGGAACTCCTTACTCCCCTGGAAAGATACACACTCGAAAAAGAGGTATAAAATCTTATTATTAACTCGATTAGTTATAGCTATCTAATATTCCTCGTAGTACTAGTAAGAGACCTTATTAACGGTGCCGTATACCTAGATTAAAAGCGCCCTAGTAGTATAAGGCCTCGAGATAATCTTTATAAGATATTCCCTTTAAGGGCTAGCTATATCCTTCGCTATAAAGATTCGACGACAGAAGAGAGGGGGGCCGTTACTAGCCTTTATCTTTATAAATAAGCCGACCTTAATATCCCTAAGGTTAAGAAGAGTATCCTAGACCCGCCTAGTAATAGCCGCCTTACTTTTACTAGGAATTAACGACTATAGGAAGTCTAACTTAACGTATAATAAGCCGCCCTTATTAGCTACTTTATACTAGCTAAGATAGGAGTTTACCTATAGGTTTATTAGTCTTTAAATAGCCTAATTAGGGTAACCTATATATAGAATCGATAAAAGCGTACCACTATATCCACGGGGGTTACTCCGAAAGAGTATTGCTTATAGGTCCTAAGGGGTAAATAAGCCGCGGGCCAGAACCACGGCGTTAGTTTAATAGACTATTAATAAGTAACGGCCTTCTTCCTTTCGTAAGACTCGGTCTTATCGAGTATACTAATCAGCCGTTTAGTCGCTATAATTACTATTATTAGTTATTATAAGTATAGATAGCGGTTAGGTTTATATTTACCTCGATATTACGGTGGGAAAAAAGGAAGAAAAGAAGGGATACCGCTAGAAAGCTCGCCTTTTATACTTAAGGGATTAAGCGATTAAGGGAGGCTACGAGCCTCGTTACTACTATAAATTATAAAGGCAGCTATTTAGTTAAAGTAGTTATAAAAGGGCCTTTACCTACTACGGCTTAAAAGAGGAGTAATTCACTATTTCCCCTTTTAGATCCTTTATCCCTAAGTCACGGCTACGCCTATAACTAAATAACGTAGGAGCTATTTCGTCTAATCTTTTCGACTAATTAGAGCCTAGATTTTAACGTCTTTTTCCTCATCGGGAACCTTCCCGCCGAGTTAAAGAAGTCACTATCGCTATAACTAAAGCACGTCTCCTTTAACTAAGCAAAAGACTCCTTTATAGGCAGTAACTAAATAGTAACGCTTACTATAAAGGAACCCTTAAGATAAAGACTATCACGGAAGAAGGCACTTTCGAGCTTATTAGAGGAGGATAAATATCCCTCGACCTTAAGCTCTAAGGGTCTCTTTTCCTCTCTTTTTCGCTCCTTAGTTTTCGACTAGCCCTTCGCTCTCGGATATTACCCGTAGCCACTAACCGCTATTTTATAACGATAGCTTTTCCTATTTCTTTTTAACTATTTTTCGACGTCTTTATACTTAATCAGGCTAACCTGCCACGGCTTCTTACCCCCCCCCCCCCCTCTCTCTCTCCCTCTCCCGCCGCGCATGCCGCCCTCGCTATAACTAACTACTAGGCCACTACCTCCGTAAGGAACTTACTTAAGCGCTATATTCACCCTAAGGCACACGCCATTATTAATTCTTATACTAGAGGCCGTATAGAATACGTCCTTAAGAAAAGTAGATAGGCTTTCCCCTCGATAAGTCTCCCTTACCGCCTATTCGACGTATCCGATAACGACCCCCTTTTCTTTAGGTTTACAGTAGGTAGTATAAAGGACTAGTAAGTAATTTAATAGCTCCTAGGATCTATAAAGAGAGAGTATATAGGCGGAGAAGTTATAGATAATATAACCCCGTTAACCCCCTTAGTGAAGATTCGTGGAGATAGTATCGTGGCTGCCCGTATAGCTTTACTAGCTACGTAAAAAGTGTATAATAACCTCTTTAAAAGTAAGTAGTTAGAAAAGTCTACTATAGAAAACCTAATTAGGGTAATAATCACTAGATAGATCGGGGATACTAGGCCTAAGGCCTAGATTAATAATATTAACTCGTAGGGCTATAATACTAAGAAGAAGAGGTTTAACTATCTAAACGTAAGCGAGAGAAATCTTTTTAGGATTATAATATCCCGGCTAATTCCCTTTATATACTATATTAGAGGTAACCACTTTATTAGCCTAATCTTAGATTAGGAGACGTGGGTTATATATGTATACGATAGTATTATTACGGCTAGCAGACCTAATATGCACTAAGAATATACTAGTATATAACGTACTGGGGCGGTCAGCGCACTAGGGCGTAACCAGAAGATGACTCAGGATAATGTCACGTGCTAAGTCACGTGATGGATAACCGGTATAGTGTGCACCCGCACAGGGAACCTATTAGCATAGGAGGATCACTGGGATCACCAGGGGTTACTTAGTCCGAGAAGTGATCCGGCGTGATCCCGAACCAGGAGATTACTAGGATACCCGTGATCCCGTAGATATATATACCAGCATATCCTAGGTCTTACTTCTATTAGAGAACAAGACATCGATTAATCTAAGTCTTTACCTGGACTATTAGTCTACGCTCGACTCTACCTTATAAAGAAGACGCCTAGTCTTTACGACGCAACTACGACCAGACACTACGAACGATAGTTACTGCTCTTTAGTTAACATCCTCTTCTTATTTTAAACTAAAACCCCGACGCTAGTCCCCTATCGTCCGCTACACTATAGAGGACCGGAAGCCGTCGTAATAAGTATATAGCACGACGGAGGAGCTAAGAAGCGTTTATTAGAAAGCTTCTGGGGAGCTATAAGTTAGCTACGGTATATTAAAGCCCCTAAAAAGGCTATAGATAGCTTAGTTAGGAAGTTTTATATCGTTCTAGGCCCTTAATAGAAGGATAAGTATTCGTATAGCCTATTTATTAGTAAATAGATTCGTTATATTATTTAGGAGGGGCATTTATTCCCTGCCTTATCCCGGCTATACCGACTATAAGATAGCCGCTATTACGTTAACGACGTAACTAGCTATACTAGGTATATTAGATATAGCTAGTTAAGTTACGTAGGCGAATTCTTCGGCTTCGACTATTAACCTAAGCTTAAACTAGCTTCTAAGTAGTCTACCCTATCCCCTAACCCCGCTCCTACTACCGCTCCCGTTACTACTCCCTCCTATAATCCGCCTAAGATAACTAGTTTTGCGCCTATTAATGAGAAGTAGAAGCCTATTAACCCGCCTAAGGGTCCGAAGACTCCGAAGGCTCCTAAAACGCCCCTACCTACTAAGCCGAAGTCCTCTTCCCCTAATTAAAGGGTAACTAAAAGACTAGCACTTAGTGAGAATAATAGGGATATATTCCCGGAACTAAGTAATCTCGAGCTTACTACCCCTAAGGCTAAGGAGGTCGGCGAGAGTACTCCCTCGATTATTAAGCCTATACCTATAGCCTCGTCTAAAGCCCCTAAGGTTTATATCTTTAAGGGTTCCTCTAATTAAAAGGTAACTAAGCCTAAGGAGTAGATATAGTAGCCGTAGCCCGCCCTAGTTAAGATTAGCTTAGCCACTAGTTACTATACGCACGAGGGAGAAGACCTCGTTAAGTTTTCTATAAGGATAGATATATAGAGTAAGTAGGAGAAGGACTAAGTATACCAGGACCACGGTCTAGAAATATCCCGTAGCCTGCTATTCTATAGGCTAATTAAGATAAAGAACGTACTGTTTAGACCGAGTAACTATAGCTAGGAGGATTAGGTCTAGTTATTTAATAACCCTTATAGAGCCGCTTTATAGGATACCGCTATTAATAGTAGTAAGTATCTTCCGCTATCGCGAGTAGTGGAGTAAGGAGGCTAGCGTTATTATAATACCGCTATTAAATAGGAGGCAGATAAAGCTACCGTTAATCAGGAGGCTAAAAAAGCTAATAAACCAGACTATATAGTCGGAGGAAGGACTTTACGAAAGCGTAAGTAGAGGTATATATAGAGGATTAGATAAAGGATATCTTAAGGATATAGTCGATAAAGATAGTAAGAGAATAGTATATATGGAGGAATAGGAACTAAGAGAATCCCTAATCAGGTATACGTGGAAGACGGGGTAATTAAAGGGATAAGGGTATATAATAGCTCTTTACTTAGTTTATTTACTTATACCTGCTTATTTTGAGGAGTTATCTACGCTATAAGAGCGTAATCGAGATAACTAGGGCCGTATTATAACCGCGTAGCTACGGCGTTAGAGTGGTTCGGCAGACGGTTATATAACCCCCCTTTTAAGGCCGCTGGATCCGCTACCCATATATATATTAAGGACAGGCTCGGGATATCCCTATTAAGGAATTAAGACATAATTATCATCCTCTTTTATAATACTTATTCCACGTTTAAGGTATCTTTCTAGTTTAACTTACGTTGCCCTGATTAGAATAGTGACCACCGATCTACTTCTTCGCAGAAGGTTATAGCGCTGTTAGTTATGTTTTGGTTATGCATCGTGGTTTTACTAGACTAACCTCTTTATCTGATCTTTGTCTTGACGATCTGGTGCCACTACGTCTTTATACAGTTACACTACCTTATAGGTTATAGTAGCGTTATAGGTTATTAACTGTCTACTCTATCTACGCCTTATATTATTCCTTATAAGCTATAGCGATATCGTTAACGTAGAAGAATAGAATTAAACCGCGGCGTAGAAAATAATACGGTTTTTACGGCATTATCTAGAAGCCGTCCGCTAAAAGGATAGCCGAAAAGTGCTTTTACTAAAGTAGTAAAGACTCCTTAAGTCTATATAACGCCTTTTTTAGGTGTAAACGACTCCTAAGAGCTAAAAAGCCTAACGGCGGGTATATAAAGATATTATAGCGGAGGGGCGCGTGTATAAACGCGCTTATAACGTTAAATTATAATAGCGTAAGGTTAAATCGGGCGGTGATAGCTATTAACGCGCGGAATAACCGTCCGGCTAGTGTTACTACGTATATCTTCTTAAGGGAGGATTAATACTACTAATCTCCTCGCACTATAAGCCTTACCTTATATTTATATAGAAACCTATACTTATCGAACTTATATATTATTACCTATATCGAATTAAGAATCTAATATCTATCTGCTACGGACGCCGGCACCCGTATCTATAACCCTATCTCCTTATAGCTCCGCAGGTAATCTTCTTATGCCTATCGGAATAAGTGGCCGTAAGGGTATAAGGGTATATCGCGAGGGTTCTTCGGAGGAGGAGGGAGCTCTTTACGGTGGATTTTTATAGCCGCCGGGGTAACCGCCGGAGTACCCGCTAAAGTAACCGCCGGGGTTATATTTCCCGAGATAGCCTCCCGGGATATACTTCCGGTAGCTATTACCGGGGCCGTGAATTCGTAGGGTATTATTAAACGTCGCTATAACGCTATAGGCGTAGACCTTTTTAACCGTAATTTAGTTAGCGGACTCGTATTTAATATATATATATTAGGGGCGTAGCGGTTAGCATTAAATATAATAACCTAATAGTCTCTTTTCTAGCTATCTCCTTACCGAATTAGTTACGCTCCTCTATTTAATAGGAGCCCTATAGCCGTAGCTATAGGGGTATTATAGTACCGTGTTCCGTTATCCTAGAACCCTATGGCTATAGGGGTATCACGGTTTCCTAATAGAACGGCTACTATTAGCGCTATAACCGATAGCGGGGTTACTAGTAGAGTAAGAAGTAGTGGATCGGGCGGAAATAAACGGTAATCAGGCGCTATACCGGCTAAATCACACTATTTATAACCTAAATCTTATTCTAATTACCTTAAGATAGCCTCCTCTACCCCTTTACGGCCGGGTATTACGGACTATAACCTTAATGGTAAAGCCGTTAAGGAAAGGGATCCGGGGGCGTTTATTCCCGGATCTAATAATTCAAAATAAGCAGTTATATAAAGGGGGGGTCCTTAGCTTATACATCCGTAAACGGCCGTGAATCTCTAGCCCTCTTCTACTTAATCTAACTAATTAGGTCTTCTAATTACTCCTCGGTTAATTAATAGAGGTTATCCTTAAAGGTAGCGATATCACCGTTAAAGAAGACGCGTTCGTTAAAATCCATATCGCGTATTCGAATAACGCGGTTATAGCGGTATAGGCTGGGCACCTAGATACGAAAAATATTAGTGGAATTATAGCCGATAAGGTAGCCGATATAGGCATGAGGAGCAATACGATTTACTAGCTTATTAACAGCCTTTTAGGCGTCCTTTATTATCGCGTACGCCTTATAGCCGTAGGCTTAAAGGTATAATAAAATCGGCTTCCTTTTAAAGAGGACCTTATATAGCGTTTTCTATTCCTTATTATACTGCCTTCGTGGCGTGCGGTTATAGACGTATGTAGCTATAGGAATAGCCTTAGGCTATATAAACAGTGGTAGTTTTACGTGGATATTTATCGTATAACCCTTTAAAATAACCACGGCAGCAGCGTGTTCGGTACCCCCGTTCTATACTTAAGTATCGGTAGCAGATACCTCTAAAAGGATACCCTCGCTATATAGGAATTAGGTGATATCGTGGGATTAAGTTAGCTTATTATTAGATTCGAAAACGCGTACCTTATAGTCTAATTAGCGGTCCACCTAAACGAGGAATTTCTTAATTATTACGAGGATATCCACTACTAGCTTACTCTTTATAACGTAGGTAGCCGTAAAACCACTATAACGGTCGGTGAAAAATATAAACCTTAAGTCCCCGTCGGACGTTTATTTAAAATCCGTGAAATTAATCGCCTATCGCTCCCCTATATAGGCAGGTATAGTATAAGGGCGCCTGCTAACATACCGTTTTATCTTTATAAGCTTGTAGGCCTCGTAGTCGATAGTTATTAGTCCCTTGATTTGAACCCCCTGCGTCTACTCTTCTAGGTGCCGAAGTGGTTTAGGGCCTATATACCCTAGGCGTAGATACTATAAGATACCCTTTATAGTGCTTAAATACTATATCGTCGATTTATAGACGCCTTTTCGGGTAGTAGAAGAGAAAGAAAAGCCTAGAAAAGCAGCCGTAGATTAGTTAGAGGGCACGTATTCAATAACGGTTTAATTAAAGCGGTGACTTAGCTAGTATAGTATAGATCTATCGGAACGCCGAATATAGTTATTTAGTGGCTTCTGATCCCACTAGTATCCTCGAAGATATAGGCGTTAGTTAGAGATTAAATTATAGATAAAATTCTCGTAGTATACGACGTTTAATAGCCTAAAATCAAGGCCTCCTATTAGTCCGTTTAATCTTATAGTCACGTTACCGTAACCTTTAATAGGCAGGGATAAACTGCCTACGACTACGTAGTCTCTCGGCGTAACGAGTATAAAATCCGAAAAGGGGGAAAAATTGTTAAAAATATAAATAGTAGTACCGGAATTAAGGATAGCAGAGGTTCGAAGAGGGTAGCTAGTAGTAGTACTAGCTGTAAAGGTAGCGGCGTAGGAGATACCGCTACGGACGCTACTATAGTTAAGTCACGCCTCTTTAAGCTATATAGAGTCCCGGCTTATATCCTTCTTCACCTTCTTTACGGCGCGTAGTTCTTCCACTTCCGCGCGCAGCGAGGGGTCGTATTTAAGGATCCGTTAGACGGTTATTTTAGTGCTCTTAAAAGGTATCTAATCGTTATATACCGTATCCGGGAATAAATAAAAGCAGGCGTTAATATCGTGGCTAGGTATAGCGTATACGCGGTAGATCTACCCTCTCTATAAAGCAGATTAGCGGCGCTTAGAAGAGAAATAGTTAGTTAAAGCAGCTAAAGGTATAGCTATAGATACCGCGGTAGTAGGATTCTTACCTTTATTCTTCCCACGGCCGCCCTTCTTACGGGGCTTAGCCGTGGCCTCTAAGGTATCTTCACCCTCTTCGCTTCCGGTATATAGTATAGGGAATACTATAGCGCGGTGGCTACCGTGTTTTCCTTAGTCTTTAAGTCTAGTATTAATATACTTCTAGCCGAGGGTATAAAGGTCTTCGGGTATAACTACTTAGTTATCTATAAAGCGTCCCTTAGCCTTAGTCTAATCGCGGCCGGTATAGGGGCGTATACCTTTAAAGAAATCTATAACCTATATATACGTGGCGGGCTTCGAACCGGTATCTTTATAGCTTTATAGTAGTAACTACTACTTATCTAACTACTCCCCGAGCTTCTTAAGGCTATTCGTAGGATAATAAGTATACTCGATATACTCTTTATAGGTATCGGTTTAACGGGTGGCTAGGTACTAATCCGTATCGCGTTTAACGGCTTTATATACCTCGCGAGGTATACCTCCTTATAGTAGTTATTTACGGCTTTAGTTAATAGTATTAACCTGCTAGGTTAGTATAGCGTTAATCCCCTTTAGGTAGCTATCGTATTACGCTTATAGGATCTTCTAGCGCGCGATTTCGACGTCGTACGCTTTCTGGCCGGCGTCCGTAAGGTCGAGATATTATATAGGCGTACGCCTAGGTGTTATAGATAGGAAAAAGCCGTAATCCGGTATTATAGGCTCCTCGGGGGACTAAGTCGGATCGACTAGGCAGAGAAACCTCTACACGTTATTATAGATGGTAACCTATTCGTATAGGCGTCGCCAGAGCTCCTAATTCTTATAGGTTTTATATGTAATAGGGCTAAGATACGATATCTTAATATAGATTAACACGCTATATCGGCGTAGCTAGATAGCTTCTTAAATCGGTAGTAGTGGTAAAAGGGTAGGTAAAATAGGTATATCTTCACTTAGTAAGTAAGAGTCTGAATTATCAGATAAAGCGTAGTTAAAATCGTTATAACATAGGTTAAAATTTAATTAAGGCAATTATATATATTTTTAACTGTCTTAGACCGTCAGGGAAACGCTGCCACCGTATTTTATATAGTGCAGATTCTGTAAGCGTCTACCCGGATTATACTCTTTGCAATCCGGCCCATTACGTAACCGAAAAGACTGTGGTCTGTTCGATAACCATTGCATCTCAGTGCTCACAACTCACCGTCTATCCCTCACGATCCGGACTTTCCAAAGGCATCAGAACAGCACCACATAGATCAGTCAGTCATATTTTATCGAATATTTCAATCATGCAAATATTTCCGCCGTCCAAGTCGAGTCGATGCTATCGGTAAGCAAGATCGATCCATCACCACAAGATGGTTCACCATACACCACGGGGCTCTTCATCTCCAAAGCCCCCATCTCCGTCTAGGACTCCATCATAGGGCCGGCAGCGGCTCTTCCGAAGACTGAGACTCCCCTTCCATCTTACATAGGTACATGCCCTTTTTCTAGTTTCTCGTCTTCCTTGCGCTGGTCATGCCAAATCTCGCCAACGCCTTTCGCCATGCCATCTCCGTGGGGGGAATAAATAGGAAGCAAGAGAGAGAGAGAAAGGATGGAATACAAAAAGAAAAACAGCAACCGCTAGTGAGAAAGGAAAAAAAAAAGGTAACATCACCGAACCACCACCAGACAACTACTCCGTGTCTAGACGTCGCCTCCCCTGTCTCTCTCTAGCCTGGGGTTATCCCACACATCTCTCTCCTCCCACTGATCCCTTGCACCCCACCTATCTCGCCCGTCCCACCCATTATTACTTCCGTCCCAAATGTCTCTGCCATCCCGCCCCCCCGTTCTCGGCGACCACGCATGGGCCTCATAGCCAAAGTGCGGCGGACTCACGCGGCCCATCGGGTCATTCTCTCCCACGACAAGGCTCTCCCGGCTCTGCCTCCACCTCACCCGAAGCGGGATCCTCTGCTGATACTGCGGCGGCGACGGCCTCTCGTCGTCCCGTCCCGCCTCGAACTGCATCTCGCTCATGACCGAGCTGGTCTGGCTGTTCTCCAAGATGGGCCGGCCGTCCCCCGTCCTCGTCTGCTCGCGGCTCCGGCTCCCCGAGGTGCCGACGCCAATGACGGACGCCATGCTCCGCAGTCTCAGCGGGGGGATCATCGTCGTCGTCGTCGTCGTCCTTGTTGCTGGTGTTGTTGTTGTTGTTGTTGTTGTTGCTGTGGCAGTGCGGCCGTGGCCTGTTCTGGTGCTGCTGTTCCTCAGCACGGGAGCCGGGGCCGTCACGGGTCCGATTCCCTTCTTCGATAGCCTGTTGAGCCGGCCGCCGTCGCTGGCGTCGCGGCTGTGTAGCACGAGGGGGGAGTTGGTGTTGGTTGTTGTCGTGGTTGTCGGCCGCATGGGCTCGGTCCAGGGGTACCCGTCGTAGCTGACATTGGTCAGGTTCGGGGTGTTGTTATTGTTATTGCGATGGTGGTGGTGGTTAATATTGGTGTTGTTGTTGTTCTCCCAGTTTGGCGACCGGCGTGCGGTGAGCCTCCTGACGGGGGACGCGAGGGCGGCCGCAGCGCCGGGGACGAAACCGGGCCGCATGGATCGGCGGCGCGGGTCGCGCATGATCCAGGGGAACATACGGGCGAACAAGGGGCGGAGGGTGGGCGCGCTGGCACAGATGATGGCAAGGTCGCACTCGAGGATGGTCATGACGAAGAAGCCGAGGGTGGTGGTGACGCCCACGAGGTCCGGGCGGAAGTTCTCGCGCAGGCTGAGCATGAGGCGGACGACGCCGGCCGAGATGACGAAGATGCCGAGATTGAGGACGATGGAGAGCACGACCTTCTGCTTGGCCGGGATGTCGAGCCCCGAGATGACGGGCACGATGAGGAGGAGGAGCCAGGTGTCGGTCAGGGCGTGGAAGGTGGCGCTGGAGATGAGGAGGTCGGCGAAGCCGAAGCAGTACATGGGGCGGCCGAAGAAGCGGCCCTGGGTCGGGTGGCACTGGAAGATGCTCATGAAGAGCATGGGCAGGCCGAAGGCGATGACGAAGGCGATGGTGCACAGGACCAGGATGCGCTCCTTGGGCCGCGAGCTGAACATGCGGAGGTAGAACGAGAGGATCGAGAGCTTGTTGAGGCAGAGGCACATCTGGTAGAAGATGAGGCCCAGGTAGGTCCGGAGGATGTACGGGTGCACGGCCCACTGGTTGCCCGGTCCTAGGCTGGACTGGAGCGCCTCTTCGTCGGCGTGGAGGATGTCTGGCCGCCGGGACGCCACGCTGTAGACGACGCAGACGGCGGTGGAGAAGAGGAACGAGAGGAGGATGAGCGTGTCGTCGAGGAACCACTTGCGCAGGAGCACGACGCGGGCGTATAGCCGGCCGAGAATGAACAGCGTGCATACACCGTGAGGGATGACCAGGCCGAGGAGGGCCAGAGGGAGTCCCGTGTCGACGACATCACTGGCCTGAGAACCCGGGGGTATCAATGTTAGTGGGCACGGAGTCCACGGACCACAGTAGATAGATTGAGATCAACACCGACCTGGTTCCCCGGACTGGGGGTCGCGTCGGCCATGATGTGAGTGTCTTCGGCAAGGGGTGGGGCGGGGGGAGAGGGGAGAGGGGAGATAGGAAAGAAATATCAGGGGGGAAATATGGAACGATGGTGAGGACACTTGGAAAGTGTGGCGTTCGTCCCCGTAGGCCGTTATATTGTTCTTCTTATTTCTTTCTCCCGTTCAACGACGCCGATGGACTGTGGTCATGGCAAACCCCTTGCGTGTCGCCGGTAGCATTACATTACCTGGGCATGGGTTAGGTTAGGTAGGTTGCCAAAGCCCAAGGAGCAAGAGAGGAAGAAAAGAAAAGAAAAAATGACGAAACCCTTGGGCCCTGGATTGGAGGCATCTGTTCATCTACATATATCTTACTTACATGGACCCAATAGAACCGACACGCAGGCAGATGGAGCTGATGGAGCTATGGGGATACCTAGTCATCCCCAGATTCGGATGCATGCCATTTCCATGCCGTAGAAGGAGGGATGTGTGGGCTGGGGCTGGGCGGCGGGCCATGCGATGCCATGCCCACCCATCCATCACGTTCTTCTACCTTGCCTGATCCAAGCTGATGCGCCGAACCAAGCTGGGGAACGAAACATCCCCTGCCTCCTGTTCACCCCTGTCAACCCCGGCCGAAGCGTTGGAACTTGGAGGGGTAGGGTAAGGAGGGTGAGGAGGGTGAGGAGGGTGAGGAGGGTGAGGAGGGTGAGGAGGGTAAGGGTAGGGTCTCATACAGCATACGGTCATGATGTGAAGAAGTCTTCCCCGGTTTATCCGGCCCTCACAGCTCACGTGTGTCTACGCCTCAAAGTCCGAAAACAGTCCAGAGCAAGAAGCTAGAATCCGCAGAAAAGTTGGGGGAGATTCCCGTTGATTCGTCCCGATCCAACCAACCACCAACCACTGACCGCTAACCACTGACCACTGACCACTAACCACTGACCTCTAACCACTAATTACCCACTAACCACTAACCATCGATCATGAACCTGTTATTAACCAACAACCGCCTTTACGGACGTCTTCTTCTCGTCTCCCGCCAAGAGACTTCACCGGGAAAAATCTCCATTTCCTTCGGCTGAAGCATTAGTCTCAAACTTCACCGCAGTCTACATATGTACACCAACGGCCATTTCCCGTTGCTGGTCTTTTTCTTTGTTGTCGGTAGTACTGATTCCCCCTTTCCCTTACTTACCCTTACCCACACATTCCAACCGACGAAGGCTCTAATTACTCCGTACTAGTGCTTCCTACAGAGGTGGGTATTTTGCCCAATTTCTCAGAAGCCAGATCGGTGATTCGATTCCCAATTTCCCAGGACGAAGAAACGCCACCTCTCTTCCTCCAACCAGACGAAATACCTAGGTCTCTCGCGTCGTTTCCTTCACCGGTAAGTCCCGTGTCCCACCCTACGAAGGCGGTCATTCCGTGATGGGATTTCTGCAGCTCCTTCGCCATGCACGACGTACGTACCGCAGCTAGGCAGCCGGCACCTCGGAACGAGAAGCGCCAGGGCCGAAGTCCCACCCACTAGATCGGGTAAAGCGAGATTTTACCTGGGTCAAAGATCCCTGCGCCAACCAGGAAAGAAGGAGAAGGGAACTGAAGCTGTCAAATAGGTAAGAATAATAGTTAGGTACGGAGTACAACGTACGGAGGAGTCAGGACGGTATTGGGGCATAGGTACTGAGAAGCGAAGCCGGCGACCTTTCCATCCCGTCCCGCGTCCCCGCTTTCCCCAGCTTTCTTATTATAATCATAATATTTATTCTTCATCAATCGGTGCGTGCTTTCTTTTCGAGTTGGGAATGAATTTGGCGATCCGCATGTGCTGTTACGTATGCCACATGTCTTCGTATGTCTGTGCTTGTCCTGCTGCATTGATGTTGTCATGGCTGGACATTTGATTCTCCTGCCCCGCGGTCGCATCTTGATCGCCATGACTGCCATCACTTCTTTTTCGTGTAAGTAATGCGTCCTGTCCAAGACCTTCCCCCGCCTTTCCCCCATCTCTCCGTTTTCTTTGTCTGTCCATAATCCGTTGTAGGTATATTCGACCGGCATTCCCATGTGATCTTCTGACTCTTCTCCTCCGGTCACCACCAACCACCACACCGCTCGCGTTATGTAAATTCCCCGCGTGCGGGCTCCGGCTCTTCAAGAAACTTCCATCACCACATGTGCAGCCACAACAAACGCTAGAAGAACTTCCCCGCCTCTCCCGAGTGAGCAAAAGGCGGACTATGAGCCTAGGAATTGCCTGCCGTTGGCGTATGAAGTGGAGCACATACGTACTCTGGAATTAGCCAAGGTACCTAGGGGACCTTAGTGTAACGTAACGGTTAATACAAAGTACCTCCTGTCAGACTTGGTGGCGTTCAGGGGTAAAGGGATCTCGTCCGTGCCCTTTTTGGGCGGCGGGCCGTATTCCGCCGCTGGATCCGACCCGGTGGTACGAAAGCCGGGGTATGGTGGACTTGGCCTTTCACGCTATTCCACAAAGGGGGCGTATAAGTACAGCGTATGTAGTTGGCTGATGGTCCCATGGAGCTGAGACCGCAAGTTTATCCGCATCCCATGTCGATGCCCCTCCCTCTTCGCTTGCCACTTTGACGTCTGCAAAAGGCGCATGATTTCGTGCGTGCGTCTGCCGTGTCGTGTCCTCGAACCCCAGAAGCCATCCGTACGAGTACATACAGTCCACATCAGACACTAATAAAGCCCACGCGAGCACTTGACTGGGGTCATGGATACTAGGCAATTGGTAATTTGATACCTAAGCAGTTGGACTACGACTGACTTGTGCGACAGAAAGTCTAGAAAGCCAGCCTTGGGCAGGTTGACGGATCTCGCCGTCTCGGGGGTATAGTATCGCCCGATTAGGTTTCAGTAGGTGTTCGTCAAACTAACGAAATCGTCGACAAAAACCCAAGCCACCGGCGGCATTTAACCGTGGATAATCCCAAAGCAATACCAGCCCCCGGATTCCCCGGATTTCCCGATAAACCCCGTAAGCCTAAGCCTAACTGTAGGTACGTTGGCAGCGACGGACGCTTGGAGACAGGCCACCAGGTCCCAGCCAGACGGGACAGCGTTTGCATTCGTTTCATTTCCCCTTGCCTTCTCGGCCAGTCGCGTACCCGGTCTCTATGTTGCCTCTTTCCTTCTCCCGCCTGGTCTCGCTCATCGACATAGTTACTGCACCCCTTCTGCGGCCGCCCTCCCGTCTCGCGACCATACTTTCCTCTCAACGGCTCTGCTTAGCTTCTTTTCTCCTCTTCCTTGAATTTCTATTTCTATTTCTATTTTTCTTTTTTTTTTATTTAATATTATTCTTGTTTCTTCCTCGTTCCCCCTCAACCGCGCCTCCGAATGAGCCCCTTCCAATAGTCAAAGCTGTTTTCGTCGCTCTGCAGCGCCCACGCCCTCCCCGTCGCGCGTCCGTCCGCATCCACCTCGACGGCGCGCAACAGGCCCCAGTCGCGCGTGATACCGATCACGCGCGCCCTCGCCGGACCCCCCTCCTCGCCGCCCTCTTCGTCCTGGAGCGTCACGAGCTGTCCCCCGTGCAGCCAGTGCCGGTAGTACCGTTCCTCGATGCTGCCCGCGAAACCGTCGCGCAGGAATTCGCCGTGGAGGCACTCCAGGCGCGTCAGCAGGCGGGCCAGGAGCTTCTCCAGCCGGAAGGCGGCAAGGTGGGGCGGGCGGAGGTCGTTGAGGGAGGTCGTCGGACGCGGGTTCGCGGCGTTGATTCCGATGCCGATCACACACGTGTAGCTCCCCGCTGTGTAGGTGCAGGTGGAGAGGATGCCGGCGATTTTGACGTACGACGGTTTCGAGGGGGATGAGCTAGGGTCACGGGCATCTGGGGGTGCAGGGCGATAGATTGGGTAAGCACTCTTATCACCGCAACGTATGCAACGCGATGCAGGAACCCAGATTCAGGGGCTGCGGGTGAATTCCTCGGTGCGTGAATCGGGTAAATAGGGAAGGGGGGGCCAGGAATATGTTTAAGTGGGGTTGCGCGGTAGGTATGTAAAGGGGGGAAAGGAAGGGAAAGAAAAAAAAAAGGAAAAAAAGGGACAACCTACAAACGTCGTTCGGCCATTTGATCCTAATGGGCATTTCCTCGTACCCCTGATCGTACGTCTGAATCGCTTCGACGACGGCGATGGCCGCCAAGTACTGTAGGAAAACGAGGGGACGCGAGGCGGCCAGATGGGCCGGGTGGCGGATGACGGCGGAAAAGAGGAGACTGCCAACCGGACAAACCCAGACGTTGGCACCTCGGCCTCTGGCGGCGACTTGGTGTGTCGCAGTGATTGTGAAACCAGTGGGCAGCGTCGCGAGCAGCTTCGGGTTCCTGGCATGAACAAGTTCAGCTTAGCATCTAACACACCGAAGCCACCTAGCTCCGCTCACAGTTCCGCTCCTTTGGGACCTGTTGGCTGCAGGCCTCATCAAGGAGACGACCGAAAAAGGGAAGAGAGGGGGAAAAAAAGTCTTACTTGTCAACGAGCGTGTTGGTACTAGTGACCACCTTTCCGTAGAGCAAGAGCCGACCCCAATCGCCGACGCCGTCTTCCATAAGCTGGTAGGCCCGCAAACACTGGTAGAAGAAGCCGTGGTCGAAATCAGGCGTGGCTGCCTCGTCAGGCCAGGCGCGGTCGTGCGGCACGATGTCCTTGACGACATGGCTATAGTCGATGGCCGACCCGTCCGCCGAGAGCCTGCCCTTGTCGTCATCGTAGTCGTCGTTGTCGTCCTTCGTGCTCGGGAGATTCTTTTCTTTCAAGTCTTTGAGTGACCATCGGCCTTCGCGATCGATGCGAAAGGTGTCGGTTTCGGCGCGGACGTACTCGTTGCCGTCCTCGAGCGTGATGATGCCTCCCCACTCGTGAAGCAGGTCCTCGACTTCCCTGTGGTGGAGCGATGAGAGATGCAAGCTCGACAGGGAGGGAATATGAGCGTCGGTATCCGGTACGTCGAGGCCCAGCTTGCGAAGACAGGCCCTGAGAAGGGCCGTCCGCGAGGCATGCTCTGCTTCGAGGTCCCTAATCAACTGGTCGTATTGCGGCACATCCGGTTGGGGAAAGAGATACTCGGGGGCGAACCTGTGAAATGGGGTCATGGTCATAGGTCAGTCCAGCGCCCCCCGGGGGGGTGGGGTTCCTCGCAGGGAGTGGGTGATGATACGCACTCTGGATGAGGACCCATGAGGATAGCAGCTCCGTCGCCCACTCTGCACCACACAATCGCAGCCTCGCCATCCCCTCCATCAACATCCATGGGCCGATCGTAACTCGCAAGAACCTCGACTCCCTGATCCTTGAACGACCTGGCATCGACGAAGACGCCGCCGCCGTTGTAGTACGACAACGTCTCGGGCGGCAATGCCTTTTCCTCAGCGAAGGCCTCGCGCTCTATCCTCAACCTCATCGCCCGAGCACCGTGTTCAGAATGGTACCGGAAGCCGGAAAACGCGCCCCCGCGACAGGTGCCAGGGAAGAAGGCCAACTCCCGCGGGCCGACGATCTCCATGCCTTTCTCGGGGCTCCCCACCTCGAACTCACAGCGGGCAGAGCCGAAGTAACCCCCGGCGCAGAGGCCAAGATAGGCACCCCCGCCGCGGACGTAGTCGGAGATGCGACCAGTTCCGGGGCCGTTGAGGGATCTGCAGTAGGGGAGGTCGGCGCCACCGGGGATGACGAGAAGCGCGCAGGTTTGCGGCCAGGGTTCGTTGAGGAGGACGGCTTCTGGGAGGGGCGTGACGGCGTAGTTGGGAGTCAGGAGACGGCGGAGGGTGCAGATGGCATGGCGGACGGATTCGGTCGTGGTGCCGGGACCTAAATAGAGAGTGAGATAATGGTTCGCGGGGCCAGAGTCATTGAGGCGACTCGATTGGAGGAGGAGGTAGGACCTGTATAGACCAGGACGTTGAGCTTGCGGGAGGCCATGGTTGACGTTTGGCCAGCCTCCAGGTGCCCAGGTCTCAACCTGGTATTTCTAGCCGAGCCTGACCTTGTCTCCCAGCTTCTTAAGAATTTCAGGGAGTGAGACGAGGCTCAGCCCTATTCGGGTGAGGTGATGTGTGAAAAGTAGACGTTTAAGGGTCTGGTATGTGAGGTGAGACCGTGAGTCTTGAGTCTTTGAGATGACGGAGGAGTCGTGTAGCGAATAAAGTGAGCGAGTTCCGTATGTATCTCTGTATCTCACCAATTGGGAGCCGAGTTGTTGAGGCCCGAGGGTCGGAGATCGGGCCACTGAAATGCCGAAGCATTAACCCTTCAATTGCCGCTTCACCGAATACCGACAGACACCGACAAATAAATACACCGAGCTCCAGATTCGGGAGTGACCAACCTGGAACTTTTACCTTCGCCAAGGTACACCGTACCAGTAAACACCCTCTCACTCAACGTGCACCCATACCAAAAAGCAACGTCGCGCAATCATGTCGAAGAACGAGAGCAATGCTGCGCAGACAGCCGCAACGAATGCTGACGATGAGCCAGACGAATGGTGCGCATTAGCCCTTCGATTTCTCCATCAAGCCACAGTTCAGTTCACGCATTTGCGACCTTTGGTGGGCTGACATCTTCGCTATCTTACTCTACAATACAGGGACAAGCGCATTTTCAGCACCGGCTGTGCAGGTATGACGGGACTCGACGCTCTGCAATTCAATCTATGCCATCCCATTGGCAGAGTACAATGGCCTTGGCTTGCTGACTGAGGGTTTCCAACTGTCCAGACGAGAATTCCAAGTTAACTGACTGCTACTTCGAGAAGAAGGACTGGAGGAAGTGTACAGCCGAAGTAAGCAGCACAGCGCTTTTTTACCTCACATGCAGTCCACCGACAGACAGATTATTGACTACGGATGTGTCTGGTTCGATGTTGTAGATGGAGGTTTTCAAAAGATGTTGGAAGCTCAAAGGCAACGATAAACGGACGAGCATGAAGGATGTTTAGGGTTCCGAAAAACATGATTCCACATACGTATTTGGCTCGCTGTATATATACCCAAATGCCCTCCATCCCTCAACTCTCGTACCTGAACCGTGACCGACTAGTCCGTTGTATCATATCGGAGCCGAGCTCCATGAATCTTCTCGACGAATGCCCAGAAATGATGCCCCGGACGGTGTAACTGTTCTATATTGACACTGTAGATTCTGGAGGTGGCCCAAGCTCCAGCTCTTTCGCATCGAGAAAAACCCAACGCAGCCATTGACCCATCTCACGGTTCTCACCCACCCTTAGACCTGTCAACGTCTATACCTACTTCACCCACCACCCCTTCCACGAGCATATCTGCGCCGACATGTCCTCCCGCTCCGCCATGCGCCCTATCCTTAGGGCGCGATCAGCCCTCCTCCCCAGCCGCAACCAGCTCTCCACCTCGACAATCCTCCACGCGAACCAACCGCAGCAACCACCCTCACCCTCCTCGTCGTCCACCACCACCACCACCACCTCCCGTCCACCTCCCGCAACGCCTTCCAGGCCCGCGCCCGCCTCGACCTTTGCTTCTCGGTCACCCCCCGCGGCAGCCCCGGCGGTCAACATCAACGCCGCCCGCAGCCTGGTCCATTCCCGCCCGAGCCCGCGCGCCCCGGAGACGGAAATCGACTGGTCCCGCTCCTTCCACGGCCTCGGCGAGCGGCCCTTCCCTAAAGAGGTAGCCGACGTGCTCACGCGCCCCGTCGACCCGGCCGACGTCGAAGTCAAGCCCGACGGCATCATCTACCTGCCCGAGATCAAGTACCGCCGCATCCTCAATGCCGCTTTCGGCCCGGGGGGGTGGGGCCTGGTGCCCAAGGGGGATCCCGTCGTAGGGGAGAAGGTTGTGACGAGGGAGTACGCCCTGGTTGCCGAGGGAAGGTATGTACCATCGCCCGACAGTCTGGGACGGGGGTATATATATATATATATATATATGGATCATCGTTGACTGACGGTTGCGTGGTTTTCTTTTGCCACAGGTTCATCTCCCAAGCCCAAGGCGAAAACCAGTACTTTTCTCTCGAAGGCCTTCCGTCCGCCGTTGAGGGCTGCAAGTCGAACGCGCTGATGCGCTGCTGCAAGGACGTCGGCGTCGCGTCCGAGCTCTGGGACCCCGTCTACATCCGCGAATTCCAGAAGCAGTACGTCGAGAAGGTCTGGGTCGAGCACGTGACCACCAAGAAGAAGAGGCAGCTCTGGGTGAAGAAGGGCCTTGATGTCGCCTACCCTTACAAGAAGGCCTAGTCCGTATGGTCGATCCATGATGGAGGACGTGGGGGGGGGGGGGAGGGACGGTTCGATGTGACATAGAGCATAGATACGTGAGCGTCTTGTACATCCCATAAGCTCCGGTGTAGGATATAGTGTTGTCCGGTGTATAAACTAGTCCTGTGTATAAACTAGCAAGAAATATAGCGCGGCGTTGAGGGCCAAGCTCCCGGTGTTGAAGCTGTCTCGTTGGTAGCCTTCCGTCACGGCAAATTTTTGCCCAACGCTCTTCCACATCTCAACATCTCACAATAAGATCAAACGGCCATCGACCGGCAGAGAGGGAGGCCCAGATCTACAAGTCGGCATCGATCCCCGAACTCCTCCCCTGCCGCCCATCCTGGCCCGTGGGTGTGCCACCCCCGCTGCCACCATCTCCAGCCCCGCGCCATCCGAACGGCAACCACGAACCCGTGCCACCACTAGGCGCAGGCCGGCGACGAACACCGCCATCCTCGTCTTCCGCCCCGCTCTCCGCCTCGACCTTCTCGAATTCCGACTCGCTCCGGTTCCGATTCATCTCGCCAAATCCACCCGAGCTGCTCGAGGGTCTCCGCGTCCTGGGCTCTTCGCGCACCCCCAAGCCGCCCTCGTCCCGGTCCTGGTGCCGATCCTCGTCCCGATCCTCCCGCACCGTCGCCTCGCGGTCCAGCGCCCGGGCTTCACGGTCCAGCGCGCCGAGCACGGCGTTGAGGCGTTCCCGCTGTGTTGCGATGAAGGCCACCTTCTCCCCTGCGCCGGTCAGGTTGGACGGGACGAAGCTGGAGAGGTTCAACCCGGACGTCGTCGTCGCGGCAGACACCGTATCCCCCGACGAGGCGTCGTCACCCCTAGCACCGGCAGCAGCACCGGCAGCAGCAGCAGTAGGGCCGGAGGAGCTGGTCGCCGCGTTGGCTGCTGAGGCTGCTGCGGCGACGGCACCGGCGAGGAAGTTGTAGAGGTCGGATGCGCCGGCGTTGGTGCGAGCCGTGGGGACGTTGAACCGCGCCAGAAGAGATTGGGTGTAGGACTGCGGCGCGGCGCTGGCGGGAGGTTGTTCCGGGGCGGGTTCGGAGGGGGGCATGCCGAGGATGTTCGTCTTGACGAACTCGATGGCTTGCTTCAGGTATGACATGCCGGCGGCTTTGAGTCGGTCGTGGGCGTCGGCGATGAATTGTTCGATGTGTGTTTCGTTGTCCTCTAGGAACGGGTGGACGTAGGACTCGTATAGGAAGCGAGCTCCTTGGGTTTGCGGGAGGACGAGGTAAAGGAGGAAGAGGAGACGAGCGTACGAGTATAATGGAACCCTGCGCGACCATACCATGTTTAGACTCGGCTCTCAAATCTGGAACAAGTGATGGTGGCTGGGGAGGGACGCATGGGGAGGAGAATACCAGAAGAGGACCCAGTCAAGCCAGGATTCTATGAGAAGCCCACAGCTCAGGACGACCCAGTACATGAGCCATGGTGTCAGCTGGGCGGGGTCGGACGACTTGAGCGCTTTGTAGGAAGCGAAGACGGGGAACAGGAAGGCGGCGATGGAGCTGAAACGTGTTAGTCGAGCGTACGGACACTTTAAAAGGGGACGGAGCTTGTTCCAGAGGATTTCCTGCACATACGACAGGAGATGGGGGACGAGACCAAACATGGTGTCCAAGTTAGTTTAGTCTTGGGGGGATCGCAGAGGCGGGGTAGAGAACTTGAGGTTCGGTCCAGTCGGGAGCGAGAAGTCGCCAAGGTAAGGTGGAAAGTAGTCGAACGACAGTCAGTGGTAGTGCTGTCAGCGTGAAGACGGTTTCTTTGAACCAGGGAGCTCGTAGAGGTGTTCGAGGCGAAGAGCTGGGGAGGGTTCGTTTAGAGAGGGGGGGATCGCCCTGTGGACGCGTCCGATGATGGAAGAGATTTCAGTCTTGCAGTTGTCTTGGGTGGTCATGGGGGGGAAGAGAGGGGTCTTAACTTTGCCTCTCTCATTGGGCTTGACCGAGACTGGCCGGGGGAGCTTGTTCGGGATGTAGCTGATAGTGCACACCAAAGTCAGCCCTGCATTAACACTAACAGGACCCTTGGGACCTTGCAGGAGGGGAGGGGTTTCTGGCCGGGGGGGGGAGGTTTGGGGGGAGTTCGTCCACGGTCCGTCACGCGGGCGGTTTCTTCATTAGCGATACGTCATGGATGAACCGTGCGCTTCTCATGTGACTCGGACAGGCATGATTAGATAAGCGGGATTGAAGAAAAGGGTGAAGCTTCGTTCGACGAAGTGATCCTCTTGGTTCTCGTCTCTCGTCACGAAACAAGTCGAACAACCGCCATACTTGACTCTCGTCAACCAAAGGACAATTTCGACATCCCTCGACGTACTGAGTACCAAGAAAACTGTCCTTTCCACTACAATGTTCGACTATTACGCGTCGTCGTCCGCTGGAAGATCAGGTGTCCAATTCAGCCAGCAGGCATCCAAGGACCAAAATATTTCTGCCTGCCCTGAATATCCATCAAACACGAGAAGCTTACCTCTAGGCAACCAGGAAGTGCTAGACCAGCAGAGCCATCATATGATCTGTGGCCTGATCACGGTCCGAAACGCCCAATCCGGAGGTTGAACCCCGTATATTAACTCACCTTGGACGGGCGGCCGAGATGCCGATCCAGGTGGCGTTCGCGTACTGGTTCCTGCCGTGAACGGAGCAGATGTAGATGTCAGGCCACTGTTGCCGTATCCAGGCGCCGCAGTCGTCCTGGTCCGAGATGGTGTAGTTCCTGGGCACCGTCAAACAGTTCTTCCAGGTCCATGGCCGAGCAGAACTGACTTTTGGTACGGTTTGCCAATCTGGCCATGATATTTGAAGCATCCCCAGCTCTGGGGCATGACAGTGGCGCTCACCGGTGGTTTCTGGTTTCCTACATATTGGTCCCAATCTTTCTTTTCCTTCTCTTCCTGTTTACATTTCTTTTTGCGGCTTGTCATACATTTCCGTGTCATGGCTGTCAGAGCAAACAAAGAAAGGACACAACGCCATCATGTTTCCACCAGCTCTAAGCAATTGTATTTTCTATCCGCAACTATACATGGCTGAGAGACAAGAGTCCCCTCAGCATCATACGAGGTCGACTCGTCTTGGTACTCCGGCGGGAGGTAGCCCGTGCAACAACATCATCGTCCTCCTCACCCGCGCGTCGTTCCGGCGCCGTCAAATTGGCCTTTTCAAGCTCCTCCAGCTTCCACGCACGCAGCAACCAGACTATAAACCACCCCGTCAGCAACAAAGCGAAAACAAGCGAAACCGACGACGTCCCCGGGGAACAAGGCGCAGGGCGAACACTCACTGGATATAAAAGCACCAATATACATAAACCCGGCCAGCAGCTGCACGCGGAGATACCCGTCCGGGCCGGGCGTCTTGATGGCGAGAGCGATGGGCTGGGCGAACGTGGTAGGGAGGACGAGGATGAGCCAGAAGATGGAGAGGGCCGAAGGGAGCATTTGCAGGCCGACGACTTCTGCGCCCACGGGAGCCACGGTGGGCCAGATGCACCCGGCAAAGGCGCCGAATAAGGCGTAGACGATGATGCCCGGGTAGTACTTCCCCGCGAATGTCCACAGGAGGAGGGTGGAGAGGGCGGCCAGGAGGGTGCTGATGCCGCAGACGTTGATGCGACCCCAACGGTCGCTGGCGAGGCCGATGAGGGGACGACCTATACCTTGGGATACTGGGGCGGGGGGAGTATCAGCAACGTCCAATGGGCACTAATATTCCCGGTGGTTCGAGGGGAGAAAAGGGGGCAGGGAAGGGAATCAGTGGACGAGACAACTCACAGTTCAACACCGCAGGGATGATGGACCCTTGGCTCGCACTGAATCCCACATTTTGTGCGTAGTCAGACAGCGAGAAGAGGACGATGACATAGCCAATGAGGGTGAAAAACCCCCAGCTGAGAAAGAGGAGGTACTCTTTCCTCCGGAGCAAATCGAGGCGGAAAGCAGCGAGAACGGAGCCGACAGCCTTGTTCCTGTCGCGAAACAGGAGGCAGCAGATGCCATTAACGACGAAGCTGAGAATGGCGAGGATGCGGAAAGCCCAGGAGAGGCCGACGGAATCGATCATGGCGTTGGTGGCGAGGGAGTAGACGAGGCCGCCGAAGCCGGAGCCGGCCGTGGACAGGGAGCTCGCGAAGGAACGGCGGCGGTTGAACCATTGGGGCACGATTCCGACGGTGGCGTTGAAGTTGAAGCCCATGCCGATGCCGAAGGCGATGCCCTGGCTGAGAAGGAGGTGCCAGATCTCGGTGCTGAAGGAGGCGGCTACGAGGGCTACGGTTTGGGTGACCACGCCGAAGGCTAGGGTCTTCCGCGTGCTGGTCACTCGGACGCATGTTGTGACCAGAGGAGCGACGAGAAGGGCTGTACTTCGTTTTCTTCTTTGTCAGATGATACTGCCCGGCAGGTGACAAAGGGGGTTGGAAGAGGAATAGCTTCTGCTTGCCCATGGAGAATGAGAGACCGCCGACAAAGGCGAAGGTGATGGGATCGTCGGGGAAGGCACCAGAGTTGAGATAATATGCGAGGAAGACGGCATAGGACTTGGCCATGGTCAATGGATCTGTCGTTGGACTCATCGATGATCGGACTGGGAAGGTAGACTTACCGAGTTGAGACCCCATGTATGAGCGTTGATGAGGAACACGCAAAGAACAACAACCCTAACACAGTAGGGTCGGAAATTCAGAATGATTGAGTTGTGTTCTTGGGCAGACCGAATTTCGAAACTCACCATCCATATCCTCCCTCCTTGAACTCTTCCTCAGTATCCGCACCCGACCCCGAGCCAGAGTCCCTATCCGTCTCAGCGGGTCCGGGAACGGGCTCTTCAGAGCGTTCGGTTTTCTGGGGTTTCGCATAGGCTGCATCGGACGCGCCGTTGCCAGGCGGTGGTGACGCCGGTCGGACGCCGCCATTTTTTTCGTGGCGCACGTCCCGTGATGAATTCATAGTCATGACTTATAGGACGCCCGGACTTGGAATAGAGAGAGGCCTACGCCTAAGCCTAAGCCAAACAAACCTTTGACCCGCCGCCTTCGACGTTAACAAACATGGGGTGAACTGTCGGAAAGTCCAAGTCCAACAGCTGGGGGTTGGAGATTGAACGGTACCGACTCGGATTAATAGGGGAATCGAAATGGAACAAAGGCTTTCCCTTTGCGAAACGTAGGTTTTACTTCATATAAAATTTCGGCTTTCGTTATAAGTGGCCCACATGGCGTATTCGGCACGGGAATACAGCGGCTCACGGTATTTTGGTTCTCTTTCCGCTGACCTGCGGGGATGATGCATATCTTCCGTGGTCTAGCCAACCCGTTCCCTCACATCTCTCAAACATGACTGATCCCTCGGTGCCGCATGCATCCATGTAGTCGGTTCTGCTAGCAGTACGAAATACTTCATCACGGTGTTCTGGAAAGATTCTACCGTGAAATGTGGGGTGTATTAGGTACCTACCTAGTATACCTTATGTAAGGTACACCAGCTTCGTTGAGGCTGAATTGGTACGTACCAACTGTGGCGTCACGGCCTCACATGTGGCGCAGCTAGACCTCGAACAACGACATTCAGGGGCAGCAAGCAAAAAGGGCGTATTCAACATAAAAATGCCCGGATCCATTCAATACCTAGAACAAGCGAATGAAAACATACGACTAACAAGAACGAAACTTGAGCGTGCCAAAATACATTCTGTTTCCAAAGTTTACTCACTGCTGCTCTAGACTTAGAGTCTAGAGTTAGACTGAGATGCCGCGGACTCCCAGACTCCAGAGTACCCCGACCGACGACTCCCGGCTCCTGAGCTCTGGCTAAGTAGTAAGGCGCCAGAATGAGGTTCAGTAAAAGCACACCGAATAGTCTAACCGGCTTGGAGATATGCAAAAGCAACCTCAAAGGCTCACAGGCATCCACTATATCATATAAAGACTTGTGACCCGAAGTCAAGAAGCAATGACACCTCGGCTTCCGATATCCTCGAAACACCTCGGGCTGCTATACTTCGCAAAGCAGTACGCCATAAGGCAAGTCACACAAACTGAAGCTGCCGTAACGCCGTTGGCGTCCATGCCCATCCGCGAAGGTCAACTTCATACCAGGCAATAGAATACCATTAGAAAATATTCCTCTCAAGTACCAGTTCCCGTCACAAACCCCATAAATCGTTGTGTCTCCGGAAGCATCTCACAAGATCAAATCTAAGAAATAGTGACTGTCTTGTTGTAAGACATCTAATAAGCTTTCCAAATTTCTCAGACGTGTTTTGGGCTTGGCTAATAAGTAGCATAATAAAATCGAGAATTGGAGAGACGAAGCAACAAACAACAGAGAACGCAATACACACAATCTTTAAAGTCCTCTCTCTATTGCTAAGCTATTCACACCCTTTTCTTCATTTGAACTCAACATATTAACCACAGAGCACACAATAATAGTAGGTTTTAGCAGTCATACTGCATCACCTTACCCAAGCCCTCGCCTTCCTATTCCACCCAACACATATGCACACCTCTCCCGATAACTAGAATTTCTTAGTATATATATGTAACCTTCCTACTGATGGAGGATTATCAGCACAACGTCACGAATAATCAACAATCACATTTCCTACCTTCAACCCTACCCATTCTGGCTCTTTCCTATCACACACGTGAACACACACACACACACACACACACGTGAATATCTTGTAGAAAACCAAACGTTGCCTCTCCGTTTTTATAACAAACAATTTCTCCTTTACCGTATCAAACAACAAGTCTTTTCTACAACTCCATCCACCATCAACCTACCTATCTTCGTCACGACTATCGCAGTAAGTCCATCAAACCATCGCCGTTTGTTTCATATCCATGAAGCTGATCATCGTCATAATCACCATCAAGTCCACCAAACGTATAGTGAAGATGCCCGGCGTCCAGATCAAACATTGGAAGCTCTGGGAGCCGATATTTGTCGAGTTGAAGAACGATTGGTCGTTCCACGACCTAGGCAGCCGCGTCAACCTCGCGCGGACTCTCCGTAACGTCGCGAGGGGAAACAACGGAAACTACGAAGAGACCTTCTCTAGCCTTCGCGCAACCGTCCGAATCGAATTCGTCAAGATGGCTACGCGGGGAAATCCCTTGATGGTTCTCTCCGTCGTTCTCCTTTCCGGGACGCTCTCTCTCGTCGCGACACGGAGCTCCCTGGCCCACGCCAACGAGTCGGTGAAGAGGTCCTCGCAGGCAGTCACGGATGGGGGCCACCCATTGCCCGTCTGCAGCCACTGGAACGTCCTGGGTGCACTCAAGGGGCAGTCCGTTCTTGAGAGATGCTGCCCCCGCTGGGAGGTTTTTGATGCGCGTTCGGACGCCACGATGAATCTGAGCCAGTACGAAAAAGATCATTCGCCTACGCCTGTCCAGCGGGAGATGGCCCGGCTGGATGCCCTCGCCGCCGAGGCGAACTGCCGTCGCCGTTCTTCCAGTCAGCTGGACGCCGAAGAGATGTTCCGTCTACGTCAGGAGAACGACCGGGTTCGCAACACCCTCCTCGAGGTCCAGGCCGAAAATACGAGCTTGAAAAGCGCTCTCGAGGGGAAGAGTTCCGAGTACAGCAGCCTGCAGAGCTCTGAGCGGGCCGATAATGCCGAGAGGGGCGGCTTTCAGTTTGATGACGGCCAGGACGACGATGAGAGCCACTTCGCAGCCGTTACCGTGGCTCCGAAGACCGAGACCAAGGAAGGCGACAAGGAAACCGTTTTCATGGCGGAGTATAACAAGCTGAAGAAGGAGTTTCTGGCTCTGAAGGAGGAGATGGAGCGCCAGAGCAAGACTCATGAGTCGGAGTTGACCCGCTTCCGTGAGACGCTTGAGGCACAAAAAAGGGAGAACGAAACGACCATGGCCGCCCTCGCGGCCAATACTAGCGAGCTTGAGGCCGCTAGGGAGGAGGTGAAGTCTCTACAGGCATTCAAGAGCCGTGCCAGACCTCTGGTGGAGTTTCTGGCGGATCTCCCTGGCCAAGAGGAGGGGCCTACTACCTCAGCTACGCATTCAAACAAGCGTGTTCGCCTTGACTGAATCATGAGTTTCGGTTCTGAGTTGTGAGGGGAAAGGACACTGTTGGGGGAGGGTTTGTTCTGGGAATGGACGTTGGTTGCATGTTGGGAATTTGGGGGTTATGCGTTGTGATTAGGTCTGGATGTGATGGTTCTTTTGGGCGCTGACCTGGACTTGGGGGTTATGAAACGATATAAGGGTATAGTCAAAACTATGAAGCTAAAGGATCGGCCTGTACTTCAAGGTGCAATGCTCAATCCAAAATGGCGTAGCTGGTCCGGTTTCCAGCCAATGTGCTTGCGACCTGGAATGATGCGTTGATTCACCTGAGGATTGGTTGGAAGATCTGTTGGAAGGTCCGTTGGGAGTGAAGTCGGAATCTAGGAAAGTAGGAAGATGCTTATGTGGGGCGTGGCACGGATAGCTGGAGGTGAGAGCTACGCGCTGAGAAAAAGAACATGGATTTTACCCGAGGCCAAAGAAGAAAAAAAGAAGGTGGAGGAAGGGAAAAAAAAAGTCTGTGGAGTTCCGATACCGGGAATCGAACCCGGAGCTTCGCGGCACTTCAGTCATGAAAGCGCGATATGTTAACCGTTACACTATATCGGACACAAGCTTTGAAGTATATTCAGGGGCACCTTGGCGTGAAGTGGTCTGTAGACTCAAAGAATGGGCTTCGTCAAGTGGCGCGGCAAGACCAGGAAAGTTAGCGGAACTCTAACTCCGGGCAACTCAAATAACCCTGAAAATTACTACGATTATGATTAAGAGGCGTTGATTTCTTAAGAAGGGGACAAAGAATTTCACCCGCCTGACCTAGAAAAAGAGACAGTTGAATTGCTGAAGTCCCTCCATGGTGGCATGGCCCGCATAGGCGGCATGGCCATCCCTTATTCTCCGCCATGACCCATAAGTCCACTGCATGAATATAACAAAATGCTGAAGCATCGGATATAGGGGAGGTGGCACCTTTGTGTTGTGCGGCAGAGGGTGTTGGGCGCTTGTCTCTTCTTTGACTCAACACCACTGTTTATTCCCACAATGCTAGTCCATGGGCAAGAGTTGCAAAGTGCTTTTGGTTTTCTTGCTTTTTTCTTCTTTCTTCTTTCGTCTTTCTTCTTTTCTGATTCGTCTTTGTCTCGATAACATAATAGGGCTGGTTATCATACTTACATGTACAGTCTACCTTGTGAGAAGTGATAGCGTGCACTGCATCATGGTTGTACGGCAAGTGGTTGGATTCATTTCGACTTGTAGGCCATTCTTTGTGCTGTTTCATGGAATTACAAACGAGACTAGAACCAACAAGATGTTGGCATAACAAGATGATTACTGTAACTCACTAAGGATCTTGTGTATAAGAGCAACATAATAAAGAATTATAAGAGCTGAGGCCTCTGCTGAGAACTGAGAACTGATAGGGATCTCGACAATATCAGATAATTCAAGCTGCATTGGCGTCTGGTTGGGACGGAGAGGAGAACAGGCGGCGGACCCGTCGTCTTCTCTCTAGATCATATCTTGTTCTGCGTCTATGAGATACGCGGCCCCATCTCTACATCGTACTCTATTAAGCACGTCGCAAGGATGGGCTTATGAATGTGATTCATAGTTCGTACAAAGTGGATATAAAGATCATCAGGCTCCCTAGAATAGGGACTGCCGTTGTCCTGTGACTACAGAATACAAATTCTTGTCTACACTTACAAGTTACACATACACAATTTTGTTTCCAAGTCGACGTCCAAGCTCTACCCGTACGATCATCTCGATCGAAACACAAGTTACGCAACCTAAAGTATTATCTCTGCTCAAGTCTCGTACCACTCGCACTCTGCTAACATGAGAAGGACAAAATGCCGTTGGAGAATGCCCAAGGTCGTCATGAACGTCATGCAAACCATAAAAGAATATTGAAGTACTATAAACGGAGGGCTCTCGCTGGCAGTCACCAAATTCTCGGAGAGACGCGAAACGCCCACTGTGGAACTCAAGGAGAGGAGAAGTCCAGTCTCCAGTACCGTGAGAATGCTGAAGCGTCAGCCTCAGCTTCATCCCAGACGAAGCCATGAATCATGAAGAGGGGTTCTGATAGAATTGGAGAGTGAAGCTAGTTGTAGGGTTAGGCAGAATTACATGTGTGCAGGGGAAGAATCCATGAGAACAAAGCCCGAGCCAGTAAATGCAAAAAATGCTTTTGTTACCACCTAGGCTTGGTCTAAGACTCCAAGTTTATCCCAAGTCAGTATAAGAGTGCTGTGGTCTCTGCCAACCTGTTACCTGAACACCTGGACATCCCTTGTGGCCCTCAAAGAATCTACAAATTATGATAGGCGACTTTTTCGTTCACTGTTAACTGCTTCACTCTTTCTGTGTCTAAAGACGCAGTTGGGTATTCTGACTGACGACTTGGAGTACATGCAAGTGTCAAAGACTCGAAGGAGCTGGGCTATCAGCCTATCTCTAGTTCTCTACCTCATATTGCCGGGCACCCCTATGATTTGGTCCCGGCCATGCCGAGTAGTTAAGCTGTTTTGAAAGAGACTGGAACATTGCCTTTGTTCACAGTAAGCCATTAGAATTCTGGAAACCTTCTATCACCACATTGTGTCCGAGCATGGTCCTTTGTTTCTGACTGTCTTCAAAGAGGGAGACAGTGCATGATGGCCAAATGCCATGTATTTGCACATATAGATTGACCTCATGGATGATATTCCGGCGGTAAAATACTATATATTGCATCCCGACCCGCCCATCTGGAGATTGTGACCAGAGTGCATCAACATCAGCCTTCAGAATCACATCCGCAGCATATACAAGTCATCCGTATTTATCTTCTTCATATCCACCACCCCGATGGACAACAACAACAGTCCAGGTAAGTCATCCGAATATTCCAAGTTAACGCATGCTCCAAGCCTGTTGGCCTGCAGCTGCGACCACCCCATCCCCTTAGAGATCTTCCACGCCCAAGCCCGCCAGGCCCTGACCACATTATGGCGGGACGTGAGCCCTGACAGCATCCAGTTAAGCCACGTCTGCGGCGGCGCCAACAACCGCATCATCGGCGTCACCCGTCCGTCCACCAGGGGAGACGCTCAGAAACCCGACCGCTTCGTTGTCCGGGTCCCGAATATAGACGTCGGCTTCCGAGAGACGGTCGCCGCCTTCCTCTTTGCAGACCGCTACACGAAACTGACGACGCCAAGCACCATCCACTTCGACCTCGGGGACCGCAATCCCTTCGGACAACCCTATCTCGTCCAGAATAGACTCCCCGGAACGCCTGCCGCCGACGTCCCCTTCTGGCGCGACCATAGGCGCAAGCTCCGCTTCTGGTCCGACTACGGCGCCGTCTTCCGCGAACTGCTGCAAGTCCACAGCAAGATCATCGGCGTCTGCGACTTCAGCATTGTCGGGACCGGCGTCCCGAGGGTGGACAGCCGCGTCGGGGTTCGGGAGTACGGCACCAGGACGGTATCGCGCCACGTCCCGCTCCCGAGCGTCATGCCCTCCTCCACGACAGCGATCCGGGACTACCTCCTCAGGAACTACCGAACCAGCAAAACTACTTTGGCGACTCTGGCGAATCGTCTGTGCCGACCCTGCCAGCCGATCCGCCTGGCGCACGTCGAGGCCTTCACCACACTGATCCACGAGGCGCACAACGACGGCTTGTTCGACGGCATGCCCGTCACGATGCGCCACGTTGACCTGTGGCCTTCGAACGTCCTCGTCGCGGAGGACGGTTCCATCACGGGCGTGCTGGACTGGGATGAGGCGAGGCTGGAGCCCGCCTTTACGGCGTGTGACCCGCCCGAGCTGTACTGGACTCGCGGGATGAACTTTTGCGACCAGAATTCCCAGGCCCAGTGCGAAGATTTGAAACGAGCCTTCTTCGACTCTGCCGGAGCGGAGTTTTGCCGCTTCGCTCACGACGAGGCCTATGAATTGTTGAGAAGAATCGCCGGGTTCACACCGGTGTATTGGTGTCGTTGCGACGAGTCCCGCTGGCACTATGACATGGATGAGATCATCCGTGATTGGAATGATATCCGCTTGAAGCGGGTTGGCAGGCCTTCGGAGGTCAAGGTTGTGGTGACCCAGTAGACGAAAAGGTAAGTGAGTAATTAGTATTGGCCTCAGGACGAGGCTGCCAATTGAAGGTAAGTGTTTCGTTCCCATTTTTTCATGGTCCTAATCTTGAACCAGAGTCGACCTCGAAGGGCTAGAAGAAATAGCATATCCAATATAAAAGCTGTTATCCACATGGAATGGTTCCAGCCTAGACCTCAAGTCCAATTTCAGTAGCTCTCCCGCAGGAAATTCATGTATGTAACGATAGTCGAGGTGGATGTTCATGTGTTGTTAGATCATGCTCGTAATTCATAACTCGTAACTCGTAGGTTCAGTCATGATGGTGGCGTGCAAACCTAGCAAAGGGCAATTTCACTATTGCCCGAGAGACAGACACTCCAGACGTCACTCATAATCATGAGGATTCGCCGTCAATCCAGACGACCATGTTGGTTGGAGGATCCTCGAGCCCCTTGAAGAACTCACAGATGTCCTTGTCGCTGTACCTCATGCTAAAATGCATGAGAACAAAAGTCGTCTTGGGCCACTTTCGGATAACCTTCTCCAAGTCACCCCAGTACGTGTGCTTGGTCTTTTCGGCCTGTTCCCTGTGCTCTTCGTACAGAAAGCTGCACTCGGTGATGACGACAGGGATGCCATCGTCGCGCAGCCACGGAGGGTCAGCTGCCAGGGTGGCGACTGTGGTATCACCCAGGAAGGCAAATATGGGAGCCGTATGGGGGGCAGTGATCTCGACACCCGATTGGCGCAGGTCGCGAATTTGCGAACCGGCGAGTTCGGAGTACTCGGGGCGGAGGCGGTGAGTGGTGGTGCTGAAGACGTAGCCGACGGATGGGACGGAGTGGTCGCAGTCGAACACCGTGGCCGTGATTCCCTTGAGCCTGCGGAGGGGTATCACGTCGCCGTGACACACGCCGTGGGTGACGTGGGTGTTGAGCCATGCCCTCTCGGACGGGGAGCGGTGCTGGCGGGCGTGGTGGCCGTTGAGACGGGTTTCGCCGTTATGGCCGTTAGGGATGTCAGACACATGTGACTCGTGTTCCCCTTCAACGTCGAGTCCGCGCTTCGCGGCGTCTTGGATGCCGATGAGGCCGCCGGCGTCGAGCATGGCACTGGCAAGAATAAAGTCGTCAAAGGCGGTCGCCATCTCGGCGGGGCAAAAGATATCTGGAGGGTCCTCCCGACTCGTAAAGGCCGGGGATAAGAGAGTGTGGTCGCTATGACCGTGGGTCACGAAGATGTGTTTCGGGCGCAGCTTGTTCACGCAGAGACCGGCGTCAAGAAGGAGGTTCATCTGGGGAATGACGAATGAGGTGTGCCATGCCGCTCGGGACTTGCCGGTGAGGACATTTTGGTGATACGGCTTAGGAAAAGACCACTCAAGAACCTCAGATCGAGAGGACTGCGGCAAGGGAGTTGCAAATGAGGATTTAAGAGAGTCCCGCATGGAAGTGGTGAACCGTGAACGAGCCGGTCCGAAGCACTCTGGATGTCTTTCCCAGTGTACAAATGATATCCGTCTCTGGGAAAAGGTGTCAGAATCGTTTTGACGTTGCTATTATCGGTGTTGATACACGGCTTGTAGCCTGTGGGCGGTCAGAGTCAGAGATCCTGGGTTGCTTCAACTCGACTCTAGTCTCCGTGTCGTGAGGCGGCGAGGCCGAATTCTGGGAATGCGAATGGTGCGCGTCTCGGTTAAAATGGCCGTTCCTCCAATTTGCTACCCGTAGCTCAAGAAGGCGACGATGAAAGGGAGGATAAAGAAAGCGTCAGCATAAGAAACTTCGAAGCCAGGTTGTGGCAGCATGGTCTGGCGACTCTGGTCTGGTGACTGGGGCAAGCGGAGGAAGAATCAAGAGCGAATGCGTGGATGTGAAGACGTTGATGACGTAACCAGAAGAGCTTACATAAACATCCAATACCCCACCGCGACTAATTACCGTATGTCTACGTATTCCGTTCGGACCCGGATTCATCCGGAAAACCAAAGCGATTGGGTAATAACAGTTACCAATGCATTCCCCCTTCTGTTGCCTCCTTTCCCTCACGACTCTCGACCTCACTCACAGACGCGTCCCCATCCCGACAACTTCCCGTCGCGATGCCGGCAACTTTTAGCATCCGGCGTCTGTCCCCAGAAACCTGCTTCTACATTTGTAATCCCAATTGCAAATCACCCCGCATAAAGGCCCGGTCATTGGATTCTACGACGAGGTATTATGGCCAGGAGTCAGGACCATTGATCATCAGACCTCATGACCTTATCTCCCAGACTAGGACCAAGACGAACACTTGGATGACTAGGAGGATATCGTCGCTACAGATGCAGGTCCGAAAGATCTCCGTCGCGGATAATCCCAGTGTCTAGCCTGGCTCATGAGTCTACGACCCAGCTCGGTTTTCAGGCACCTGCTCCCTACGTGAAGAAACACCCCGTCATGCAGCATTTGCCCACACGACACCTTATCGGGACTGATGCGGGGTGAGGCTTGAGAGCTCTTATCAGTACTGACAGGACGCCAATGACAGTAGGAATCTGAGGCATGACACTGCGCCAATGATCTTTCGAGAAGATCGTTATCCTTCAACCATGGTGTCCTCCTTATCGACTGCCGTGGGGCTAATGGAGATATCCCGGCGAGGTGGTGAGAGGTGGTGAGACTGGGGTTCCGGCTTCGGATTCGAATTCTTTGCGATCACAGCCCAAACTTCCTCCCCAGTCAAGACGACAATCGCGGAGAAGTCTTCCATTCATTGACATACCTATATAAAACACCTGTCGGCTATCTGACTTGCGCTGTCTGAGGTCGCAAGTGATCAGTTTTCAATCTCTTGTAACCAAACCATCTCTTCCCCGACTCCGTCTCATTTCCCACCACCTCGCATCGGCAGACTCCATTTGCCATCTCTAAAGCCATGCCGTCCACCTTGGATGTGGCGCTGCCACACCCCTTCGATCCTCTCGGCACAGTCGAGATCGAGGAAGCTATTTCCATTGTCACCAAAGCCCATGGCGAGCTTTTCTTCAACGTCGTTTCCCTCCTGGAGCCGCGCAAGGCCGAGATGACCGCATGGCTCGCCAACCCGGACACCGCGCCTCGACCCACCCGTGTGGCCGAAGTAGTGGCCATTGCCAAGGGTGGAAAAGTATACGATGGTCTCGTAAACCTGGCCGAGGGCACGATCACGAAGTGGGAGCTGCTCAACGGTCTTCAGCCTATTGTAAGATGGGAACTCCTAAAGAGGGGAACAAAATGAGTGAATCACTGACCGAAAATGTCTAGATCACCATGGAAGAGCTCATCGCCGTTGAACACATCTGTCGCAAGGATCCCAAAGTCATTGAACAATGCGAGCTCAGCGGTGTCCCCCGAGAAGAGATGCACAAGGTCTACTGCGACCCCTGGACCATCGGTTACGACGAGCGATTCGGCTCCCAAGTCCGTCTTCAGCAGGCCCTCATGTATTACCGCCCCGACGTCGACACGTGCCAATACCAATACCCTCTCGATTTCTGTCCCATCTTCGACGTCGAAAAGCAGGCCGTCATCCACATAGACATTCCGAAGGTCAGGCGACCCTTGAGCAAGACCAAGCCCATCGACTACCACCCGACCGCCGTCGAGGCAACCGGGGGCTACCGCCAGGACATCAAGCCCATCCACATCACACAGCCCGACGGCGTCTCTTTCCAAATCACAGGCAGGGAAATCGAGTGGCAGAGGTGGAAGTTCCACATCGGCTTCAACTACAGGGAGGGCATCGTGCTCAACAACATCACCTTCAACGACAAGGGCACCGTCCGTCCCATCTTCTACCGCCTGTCCCTCGCCGAGATGGTCGTGCCCTACGGCAACCCGGAGCACCCCCACCAGAGGAAGCACGCCTTCGATCTGGGCGAATATGGCGCTGGCTACATGACCAACAGCCTGTCCCTGGGCTGCGATTGCAAGGGTGCCATTCACTACCTCGACGCCGAATTTCCTACCAGGTCTGGCGGCACCAGGACCATCAAGAATGCCATCTGTATCCATGAGGAAGATGCCGGCATTCTGTTCAAGCATACCGACTTCAGGGACGATTCGGTCATCGTCACCCGTGCGAGGAAGCTCATCATTCAGCAAATCTTCACCGCCGCCAACTATGAGTACGCCATTCAGTGGATCTTTCACGTATGTTTCGCCCTTCCCCTTCCCCCCCCTTTTCTTCCCTCGCGTACCTTCTCGTCATACTGATAACATGATAGCAAGACGGCACCATTCAACCCGATATCAAGCTCACTGGTATTCTCAACACTTACGCCTTGAACCCCGACGAGGATACCGACGGCTGGGGCACTCAAGTCTACCCCGGAGTCAATGCCCATAACCACCAGCACCTCTTCTGTCTCCGTATCGACGCCAACGTCGACGGACCTCGGAACACAGTCTTCGCCGTCGACGCCGTGCCCTCCGAGCATCCCGTGGGGAGTGCCGAGAACTTTTACGGCAATGGCTTCGGCGCCAAGCGTACCAAACTCGACACTACCGGCAACGCGGCGACCGACTACAACGGTGCGACCAGCCGGACCTGGGACATGGTCAACCCCAGCAAGATCCACCCTTATAGCGGAAAGCCCGCCAGCTACAAGCTCGTCAGCCGCGAAGTGCCGGGTCTGTTGCCCAAAGAGGGGTCTCTCGTGTGGAAACGAGCTGGCTTTGCGCGCCACGCAGTTTATGTCACAAAGTGTACGTGCTTTTTCTTCTCCCATCGCCCTAGCTGACCTGTCGAATTTTTTTTTTCTGGGTTTTTTTTCTCTCGTAACGTTGCCCCTGACCTTTCTTCTCGCAGACCGCGACGATCAGCTCTGGCCCGCAGGCCGCCATGTCCCCCAAACATCGGGCGAACCGTCCCAGGGCATCCCCGAGTGGATCGGCGACGGATCCGAGTCGGTGGAAGACGAGGACATCGTCCTCTGGCACACCTTTGGCGTAACGCACATCCCCGCCCCGGAAGATTTCCCCGTCATGCCCGCCGAACCCATCACCCTGCTCTTGCGCCCGCGCAACTTCTTCCTCAGTAACCCGGTGCTCGACGTCCCGCCCAGCTACGCTTGCACCCCCAGCCAGGTTGCGGCCGCAGGTGCGGGAGCACTTGATGCCACGGATCGGATGAGTCGGCTTGCCTTTGAGACGAATGGCGCCGCCGCTTGTTGTGGTAGTAATGGGGCGGCGAATGGGCATGCTTCCAATGGGACGAATTGGTCTTGATTCTGCATTTGGCCCTTCTCGAAGATTAGGGGTCCGTTGCTTCTGGGATATTGATTTCGCATTGATGAGGGGCTGAGTGTCAGAATGAACACAATGACGATGTAACTAACACCGGGGGAACTGGTATTTAGCGAGCTTTTACAATGATTATTACTTGAATACTTTTGAAGCTCAGGATATGGTGTGACTCGACTCTGTTCTGTGCTAGCCACAACCCCCGGCGGTCTTGACTCTTGGCAACGGGATGGACGGCATTTGAGCGGATCGTCCCGCAGAATGGGGACGTTGCATGGGCTGGCACCACACAACAAACCCGTCCTTTCGCTTTCGAAGAGGAAAGAGACAACAGGTCTACTTCCCAGGGAGGATGCCGAGGCCCAGTCCTGCATATTCGTTTGCGCCATCTTACAAGTTTACATGTGATGCAAAACGCTTTCCATAACTTACCATCCATCGCCTGCCGCATCCTACGTGGGTTGGCTGGGGGTCACTTACGTACAGCGGTAGGTCTAAGACTGTAAGACCTAACTCACTGACGGCCTCACCACCATTCTGAAAAGAACAATGTCATCATGCCCACATTCCGGGACGATAAGGTGCATAGCAACCCTCTCCGTCTGCAATCGGGTCGTGGGGCTGCGGCGAACTCGTAGCCCATTTGGCCATTCAATTGTCGTCCTCTACACTACAGGCACACGAAGGGCCGATCTTTGTCTCGAAGAGGAATGTGGGAATGAATGAGGACCTCACCACCACACGTTACACGGTTACACGTGCGGGAGACTGAATAAACAGATAGCCCGAAACACGGAACACCCCACGTTCCCGCTGCTTGTCTTCTGGGGAAGGTCACTTCCTGACGCTAGAGTCGGAATAGGAGGTGATGATCGTCTTGCCGAACCGTCTTTTGCAGAAGCACACCATGATCTTCGTTCTCTGCACGCAATCCCGTCTGCTCCTCGAATGGAGGGTACCGGGGAGACCGATTCCGCCATGCATTTCCAACAGAAAAAGTATAAAAGGCTGGTTGGAAACCCGTCTTGTTGTGGTGGAGAGAACGTAACTCAAGTCATTGAGACACTTCTATCAGAGGATTCAAATCCAAAACCGCAGCCATGAAGCTTCTTACCTCCTTGATGGGACTGGCCAGTCTGGCGTCTCTCGCCGCCGCCCAAATCCACGGCTTTGACATCTCGGGCTGGCAGCCGACCACCGACTTTGCCAGGGCCTATGCCAACGGAGATCGTTTTGTCTACATCAAGGTATGTTAAGAACAAACCCCCTGGCAGCCATCCAGCCATCCGGCAAGGTCCCGCCCGTTCTACCGCTTGCATTCACGGAGAGACTAACAGTATACCACCAACACCACCAGGCCACCGAGGGCACGACCTTCAGGAGCTCCGCCTTCAGCCGCCAATACACCGGCGCGACCCAAAACGGCTTCATCCGCGGCGCCTACCACTTCGCCCACCCCCACGTCTCCACCGGCGCCGCCCAGGCGACCTTCTTCGCCCAAAACGGCGGCGGCTGGTCCCGCGACGGCATCACCCTCCCCGGCGTGCTCGACATCGAGTACAACCCCAACGGCGCCACCTGCTACGGCCTCTCCCACGCCGCCATGATCAACTGGATCGAGGACTTCGTCGCCACCTACCAGCGCCTCACCTCCCGCTGGCCCGTCATCTACACCACCACCGACTGGTGGACCCAGTGCACCGGCAACTCCAACCGCTTCGCCAACCGCTGCCCGCTGTGGGTCGCCCGCTACGCTAGCTCCGTCGGCACCCTGCCCAATGGCTGGGGCTTCTACACCTTTTGGCAGTATAACGACCGGTATCCCCAGGGCGGCGACTCGAACTGGTTCAACGGCGATGCGTCCCGTCTTAGGGCTCTCGCTCTCGGATAGGCCTGCACTCGGAGATTAAGCGCACCGTCAAGCGCACCGTCAAGTGCTCGCTCGGCTGGTTGTCCTGGCTTGTGGGCAAGGGGGCTCGTGGAGATCCTCATCAGGGTCTTCAGGCTCCCTTCAGGCTCCATATCACCTATCATAGTACCAGTGATGTACTAGCAGACATACTTAGAGACACACAAGTACCTATTATACGGGCAGTTATGTCAACCAATGGTAATTCTTGTCTCTCCATGTACATGTAAAAGTATCAACCTGCTCCATGCGCCTACCTGCCCGTACTGATCCGTGAAGTAAATCTCGACACAATCCCCTTTGCCCCTGGGCTCTTACTATCCCACAGAGATCCAAACTTTGGGAAGGAGAAGTTTCAAATCGTAGTCTTCCAGGAACAAAAAGCAATTGCAGTGGTCAATCGAATTCGTGACACGAATAACTTGTTGACTCGTTACGTCGCCCTTAAAAGAAGAAAAAAAGTCGGGAAAAGTTCTCGAAAAGAAGGGAAAGAAAAGAAGAGAACATAGCAAGAAGCGAAGAATCGGCTGTAGCAAGCGGAATGTCGGAGACTTAAGTGAGAGTAGCCAACATGGCCCGCATAAGTGCAGGAGGAGGACCTGCAAGAAGAGCATCAGCAACTTATTTGTTCCCCAGCACGAAGGCTTTGTCGGCAAAAAAAGGAAAGAAAAAAAAAAAAAGAACAACACAAACGGGGCGCACCTCATCGGTAGTACTTGGGCACGCTGATGGACATCCTACCTTTCCTGTCCCTCTCGATCCGCGTCCCACGGTAACCTTCCTCGACCTTTTCGACCTTCTCCTGCTCGAGCACGAGCGCGCCGTCGGGCAGCCGCTCGGCCCTCACGAGAGCACCCGCGTCCCGGTTGCCAATTTTGTAGTCGTGGTGATGGCGGCCGACCCTGGTGTCGCGTAGCTCTTCCTCGAGCGCCTTGATCTCGCGGCGAATGTCCCGCTGCGAGCGTGAGGCCGACCGATGGCGCACCACGGCTACGGGAGCGACGGAGACGTCGTCCGAGGGTTCGTAGTATGTCGTGGGCGTGGCGCTGGTGGTGTAGGACGTCACGGTGCGCGCAGGAGAAGGTTCCCGTATGACGGTCTTGTTGACGATTTCGACGTTTGCCGGAGGGGCGGCGTCTACGACGACAGGAGCGGGTGCTGGAGCTGGGGCGGTGAAGATTTCTTCGCGGCGTTCCTCCATGATGTTACCTGCCGCTGAGCGGGCCGCGGCCAATTCCAGTTCGGCTGGTGTCGTTTTGTTAGCCATGAGTCCATGACCCGAGGGGTGGGGTGGCACGGGTACACGGGGTTTGTTGCACAGCAGGAGTAGGAGGGGTAGAAGGTGTGCTGAGAAGCAGAGAGAAAGGCTGGGGACCTAGGTGGGGTGGGGAAAGGAGAGAGAGAAGGCCAGGTGAGGGGTTTCGTCACTCACTCTTTCTGTAGTCCTCGCTCAGCTTGAGCAACTCGTCAATGTTTTCTCGACCCAAGGCCTTCAGTACAATAACCGTGTTCCCCTGGCAATCAAACTAGTCAGTCGTTGGAAAGAAGGACGGGGAAAAGGCTCGGGAAGAAGGAACAAAAAGGCGATATCCGCACCTCTTCAGTATAAGGATAGCCCAGTTCGATGAGGGCACGCTTGGAAACAAGACGAGCAGGGATGCGTGTCTTGCCCTTCTTCGGATACTCGTTCCGAATCATGGTGCCACCACTGGCACTCGACGAGCGGGTCGAGGTACTGGACGAGCGGGAACTGGCCGAATAGGCGCGGGTTGTGCGAGACTCGCGGCTGCGATCGCGACCTCTCCTGCGACGGGAATCCCGGTAGACCTCGCGTTCCTTCAGACGCTCGGGCATGGGCATGGGCATGGGTATGGGCATGGTGCGAAACTCCTCATCGCCATAATGGCCCGGGTCGGCCACCTGGATCTCGTCGTAGTGACGGCGATTCGGAGGGGGCTCTCGGGTCCGACTCCGCGGCAGCGGGATTGGCACATAGGGCGGCGCTCGGAATTCCTCTCGGTCGCGTCGATAATCTTCGCGTTCGTGGCGAAAATCATCTCGTCGAGCAGGCGGGCCGTACTCCTCACGGACGTGGTCCTTCTCGAGGAAGTGCAGAGGGGGCGGTCGGCGGTCGAAAGTGTCAAGTGAGGACTGACGTCGAAGCAAAACGTTGGGACGACGGGCCGGCGGAGGTGAGGGGCTGCGAAGATCTACATCGCGCTCCTTCTCAAAGACGACGCGGCGGTCGAATTCTCTCTCAGGTTCACGTCTGGGTGGATAACGGGGCTCAGGATCGTAGTGACGGCGGTCGCGCACAAAATCATCGTCAAAGCTTCCCCGGTAGCTTCGGCTGTAGCTTTCGGCGGATCGTTCCCTGGGAGCCCGGGGAGCTGGGGGAGGGGGGCGGGAATAGTAGTCATCGTCTCTGTCGTCGAAACGAGGTGGGCGGTCATCAGGATAGCGATCCCGCTCGTAGGCGAATCGATCACGATCCCACCTGGACGCCATTATGGGAGAAGAAACGTTTGATGCGAATAGAAATTGAATCGAAGGGTATCAAAACGTATCACTTGACGAACCAAATGCGTGTGAAACGAACCCAAGAGATAATATATAGCACAGAATATAGTGGAAAGGTAAAGAAAAGATAGAAGTAAAAGAGATGGTCGACAGATCTGATGGTGTTCTTGTCGTCGTCAACGGTAGTGGATGCCGAGGGGGGGGGCGGTAATCGGGATATCGTAAGTCGGACGTTCAAGCTGGTCCAAGCAGGCGATGACGCAAACTGGCTGAGAAGAAGTGGAGCTGTCCGTATATCTAGGGGCTTTGTATGGGTACGAGCTGACAAGCCGTGGGGTCTGGACGTTGAGCAGGGATCTGATTCGACGAGGTTATCTTTTGGTTCTCTTTTTCCAGAGGACCCTTACGTGAAGGCATAAAGGGAACCAGCTGGAAGTTGAAACCGAAAAGAGCCAGGAGCCAGGTATAGGTTCGTGACTTCCCTCTCGTGAGCAAGTTGGAGACTCGGAGCCACGAGACGAAACACTAAAAAAAATGCCGACACCTTTTCGAAGTCGATAATGGGCCGAGGCAATGTGATCAGCTTCGCTTTTCACTTGCTTGTGACCCTTTCAAGATGATCCGGTGATGGGTTTTAGTCGCCCACCAACTGCGTAGCTTGCGGGTTTGTCTTAGGACGGGAGTGTGGAAGAGGTCGATGGGAGGAGAGGGGTAAGGGAGACCTGGGTGGTCCTTTAATAAACCCAGCAAGAACGAAAGAGAGGAACAGAGCAATTTGGAAAAGGGAGAAAAAAAAAAAGAAAAAAAGGGAAGAGAGGAGGGGTTGGTCGGTTGGTAAAAGAGAGTTTTGTACTAGAGCATCAAAGAAACGAAACGACTCGAGGTAGGGACCAAGGACCAAGTAGCAAGGGCGAGGGACCGAATACCTTACGTAGCACCTATGTACAACGAGCAGGGGCGCCATAAGGTAGGGATCTGTTACCTACCTTAGCCCATATTGCTCGCTGTTAAGTCACCTCCCCCGCAATGTCCCTTAGAGTGGTACGCAACTTAGAGGGCTCTTCCAAGTTCCAGGGCAGGTTGACTGACGTCGTACTTCCTACAGTACGCCCCAAAATATTATAATCTCGCTCCAACCATCATCCGCCTAACACGCTTGTCTCGCTTCCCTACGCACTATTCGTGGGCTCTTCCGACGCTGTGACCAGACCTTTCTTTGTGACAAGAACCTTTTTCTCTTTTTTCCTCTTTTTCCTCTTCGCGGGGTCCCTTTTAGTCATTCGTCTGTTTCATTTTCCTGCGAACCCACGATCGTCATGGTGGTAGCCGCAGCGGCTCAAGCCTCCTTGACCGGGCTCGACGGTCCGTTGGGCATTTCTCGACACTACGAAGTACGGATAGAAATGGAACAGTAACCGTTGGGGCTCCTCGACGGCGCTGCGCCCCATATGTGTCCCGTACCTATGTACCTTAGTGTATCGGGTTTCGAATTTGTAACTTCGTACACCATAGGCACTCCGTAACGCACCTAGTGTTGGTACTGATCAAAATCCAACCGACCGAACAGCATTACGAAGCCCTGCCGATGGCATTTCATTCGTGTCCGACGGTTTGATCTCTTGTTCGTCTTTATTACAGCTCAGCAGACAGTTTGGCTTGCTGGACATGTACCACTGCCGCCATTGGAGTCTGGTCGATGCCCGTGCATCTTGTAGTCGTAGTGGTAGTGGATAACGCCCAGAAATTCCGTGCAATATGACGTCGAGTTCAGCAGAGAGCTGATGCAGGGCCTCTTTTGTCCCCTCTCATTCTCACTGCCTCATTCGTCTCTCCGTCATTGTCCCACTGAAATTGCCCAACCATAGCTAGCATATGGGCCTTGCACATGGGAGTACGAAGTGCCAATCAATACATTTGCAAACACCCGCTGGCCATGGCCACCTATTCCGGGCAGGATGTCCACTTGCTTCTAATCCGAATTGCCATAATCCTGCTTCGGGGAAAGCGAGTGCATAGGGGTCCATGTCCATTGTGAACCCTGAGTGTCGAAACAAAGTTGACCCTGTGCTTCAGGAACCCACCCGCCTGCGCGGTCCTGGTGTCTTTGTGTACCTAGCCTTCGACTCGAGACAGAACACAGGAATCCACGAAAGGTAAACGATGCACGGATACGAATGAAACACAGTCGCGGGTTAACCGCCGTAGTCCCACGTGTCCTCTGATTGAAACAAAATGCCAATCCTGTCGCAATGCCTGTGGATTGGTGGTCCATATTTGTAAAGGGACGATCGGCTTTATGTCAAGGGGAACCGCGAGGAACTCGGTCCGTCCCGAACACTGAAAATCGAATCCGAGTTGCCCGTCCTGAGACCGTCACTTAAGACGTCGTGAACGGATTTAAATCGTCGAGAAATATCATAGTTCCACTATATTTGCTGCCCTCTCGCTGCCTCTTTATAATCGCATATTCTTCTGTATTTTCCGCCAGCATCATAAGCCAAATCTCTGTTTTCGTTCCTTGGGTGCTTTTGACGATCCTCTCGCGTACGTTCCAGGTACTGTACGCGTATACCTTGTGCCTTATATACCTTACCTAAGGTACGGTAGGTACTCTCCTAAGGTATATAACGGGCGCTGTACCCAGTAAGTATCGGTACAAAGTACGGACGAAGCACATTGGGTGCTGTTACCCAGAGAAGGGCAACGCCGCAATGTTATTGTGGAGCCCCACTGTAGTGTACTTTGAACTTTATCAGCCTACGGCATAAGGTAATCCGTCTTCCAATCCATTCGCTCGCAGAAACCCCATTTTTCCCGTCTGGTGAACGAAGTTGCCTTTGGCTTCTTCACCATGTACGTTAATCCCCAGCGCCAATGCTTCCAAGGGATCAGCATTCTAGGCCTTACCTACGTCTCCTGGCCGCCGAAGAAACGGATGTCCAGGTTTATGTAAGTCTCGCCGAATCACTAGATCGCCTCTATGACCTGGGCCAGGGGCGTTGCCCTCGCCCTCGGCCTCCTTTTACGCCGCCCTGGACGTTTCACGTATTGCGGCGCGTAAAACTGACGGGTTGCGGTCGAGATGCGATGCGTGCCTGACGATCACGGTTCCCACAACCCTTCCTGTCGACCGAGGCATCAGTCACGCACCAGACAAGGGCGTATGAAACTGCAAAGAGCCGCACCACAGTGAGTCGGAGATTCTACGGTAGTACGGAGTACAGTTGTATGTCGGTATATTTTCATTTTTGCATTTTTCCTTCCTCTTTCCTCACGCGGAGTAATTATCTATTCGTACGAGAGAATCTAGCCGAGGATGAACCAGCATCCGCTCTGAGGCTTATTCGGGTTGATTCCTCTCCGAGTCTGCCCAATGCCTCTTATATCAACCAATCACCCAAACCCAGTAAGGCTGTGCTTCGCTTGCCCAGACCGGGGCACCCTGGCCGTTAACTTCCCAAGCATGTCAGGACCCTTGTCCAGAGAACACGCCGCCATCTAAAGGTAGGAAGGAATCTTCTAAGAGCGGAGATTCGGACAGTCCACGCTCAGCCAAAGTGGGCAAACTGGTGGAAACACACAAAACTACCCCATATCCCCCGACTTTGTTATCACAAATCCCCTCTTCTTTCCTTTCCCCGTCCTGCCACCACTGCATTTTCATGAAGAGAGCAACATGTCGAGGTTCGTGGAGTTTAGCATCTATTATTTGGCGGCCGCGGGGGTTGTCGGTCTCACGGCTCTCGCTTCGTTTTCCCTCTTCGTCTGTTCTCTGGTCGTATCGAAAGTGCATAGCGACCCAGCGAGGACATGGCTCATTCTGCTTCGCGTCGCGTTTCCCTTCTTCGTACTGTACGTGCCTCTTTGTCACCGACTCGCCGTCCTCTTCTCTTCCGCACCCACATCTCCAGGTCCGGAATACAGTGATAGGCTAATTTGTCTTGGACTCTTGCTCTGTAGCTGGTCATTATTGACCCCCGCGGCATGGGCACTATACGCGATAGACTACGTCGCGTTCAACGACCCCTGGAGATACATGAGCAGCATCGCCCGCTTGAGCATCGATGTCGCCTCCGTCTTGATTTTCCTTGTGCTCGTTCATCTCCACTTTGGAATCACGCTCGCTCGTGACGGGAGTCTCAGTCGAAGGGCGACAGTGGCGAAGAAGGTGTCCTACATCGTCACCGTGCCGCTTTGGGCCTTGGCCCTGGCCACGTTTAGCATCCTCCTCCGCGTTTTCACTGCCGTCGACCAGTACACCGTCCCTGAACTCTATATTCTGCTGGACGACCTCCTCCGGCTAGACCTAGCCTTCATCAGCATCTTATTTGTTCTTTCTTTGGCCGTGGTAGTGGCGGCCGTGTGCATCACGGTTAAGTCACGGAAAAGCCCGCCGCATGTGCGCTATGTGAGTGCAACTCGAAAACCCCGGCCCCTCCTTTTTTCTCTTTTTTCCCCTCTTTTATTCTTATTAGGGGTTCTTTTCTATCCTCCCAGAATTCTCGAATGCAGGAGACTAATTTTTTCCCCCTTTCCAACCATATAGGCGTGTTCTATCTATCTGGCATCCGCCATTTTCTGGTGCCTCGGCCGTCTCTACATGCTCGTCGAAGCCGCCTTGTGGTCCAACCCCGCCGGCGTCTACGTCCTACGTCCCATGTGGGGCATCCTCCTCACTGCCATCTTCCTTGGCGTGTGGACTTTCATCATCCTCACCATGCTCTTCGCCCTCGGTGCCAAGAAGGCCGACGGCCTCTGGACGGTAATTCCTCCCTGGGCCCAGCCCGCATACCTCGGGCATGCTGTTCCGGAAGAAGGATACCACGCCTATGGGACCCAGCCGACATACAATTTCGTGGAGAACTACCAGAAGAACCAGCACCCCGCGGCCTGGCAACAGCCCATGATGCCCGTGTCACCGACGCCTCTCGGTGAGTTGAACGCCGTGCCGCCCGTGAACGAACTGGGCGGATACCAGCGGCCGGGGGAGCTGGGGTCGAACGCGCAGGCGTGGGAGATGACCAGCTCGCCGGCGCCGCAATATGCGCACCTGTATTCGCAGACGCAACAAGACGAATCGGCACAGCACGGAAGTTATGTGAAGTGACCGTCGTAAGTCCAGGATGGAGAAGCAAGGAGAGGTGAGGGGGCGCTCAAGTTTGATAACGATACGGTTCATATGTACCATACTACAGCATACAGTCGGTTTCTATAGATGCAGCATCTAATCTCTAATATATCACATAACGTTACTTGCAGAGGATCGCGGTCCCAGGGCTGGTAGTTCCATAACTGGACAGTGAAGCCTCTTGTGCGGTCATCACTTGTGCGGTCATCACTTCTCTTCCGGATCCACGTACTCCTGGGGCGCCACAAAGTCCTCGTTTTCCCACGTCTTGGCGACGTACCTACATAACGCACAGGCTGTTTAGTCACAACCCTCACTTTCGCGGCGGTCATGAGAAGTGCTTCATAGGAGTGGGACTTACTTGGTATGGCTGCCGCGGGCAGCTAGCTCACCCTTCTTGTTATAGAAGCTCACCGCCGTGAACGCGAGCGTCCTTCCCACTGACGGATGGGATCGAATGTCAGCACCCGCCAATTTTCGCATCATCACCAAGCGCCATATCCAATGACAGGGTCGGGGGCTACGTCGGCGAAGAAGGGGGGACACGTACTCTTCTCGCAAATGGCTGTACCTGTCATGCGATCTCCAACGAGGCCGCCAGGGCTGAGATATGTCACTGAGGGGATATGTTAGCAGCCAGACCCATGATGAGGATACCGAATGTGGTAGGGGGGAACAAGGGGGCCGGACCATTGAGATCGGTCGATACACCTGTCGCGAAACGTCCCTTGGACGCAACTGCTAGGGACCCGCCCAGATCGACGAGGCTAGCGATCGTTCCGCCGTGTATTGTTTGGAGGCGGTTCTACCACGAGTGAGTCGGTTATGTCGGGGATATGGAAGACAGGTCGCAAATTAGTGCGCAGAAACCAGAGAACATACAGTGTGCTCTTTCTTGATGTCCAGTTCAAACTTGACAATGCCGTTCGATGCGTCCGTCACACGAAACTATTGTGAGGCACGAGTGAGACTTGGATTCAACCACGGCCAAAGCGTTCGACCAACTCACGTTATTCCCAAGTAACCTGGCCAGGGCGTCAGTGATTGAGAATAGGGGGGAGGGGAATGGAAGAAGACATTGAGCGCACCTTGGCTCGAGGCCGGAGTCTTTCTGGAATGACCTCAGAACCTAAGTTGGTGAATTGAATCAGTTGGTTGTATCATGGACGGGAAGTTCGCATGCATCTTCGGGGGACCGAGGACCATACAGATCGCACAAAGCGAAGGGGGGTCAAGCGGCCCGCCATCTCGTGAGTTGTGCTTGTGAGTCGTCGGTGCTGGATGATTAACACAGGAGAAATTGAGAGCAAAATGTAGTGACAGTATGCATAGCAATTCAATCAACTAAACCAACTCAAAGACGCGATAAGATGAAGCGCCCCGTTCAGCTTCGGAGTCGATATCTTGCCATTGCATCACCGTCTGTCTGGACCCGACCTCGGCACAAGTAGTCGGGGATGACGATGCGACATGGGGACGTGAGCAGGGTGGGTGGAGAACCGGACCGGCTCGACTCGGCTGTCGAACTGGAGAGCTGCGATAAGAGTGGTGATAAGGTACTGATAACGATAAGATGCAAGTGCGCATGGACCACCTGATCGATAACTTCTCCGTACCGTAGCTTGACGTCTGCTTCAAACTCGCTCACAACAACTACCATCGACGAAACAGTCACCCGCCTAGCTCCCGAGAGCGTCTCATATCTCGGTTCGAATCTTTTTCCCTTCGTCAGGCTGTCGTCTCACTGGCCCTCCTGCCGCCACCATGTCGGTCGGCATGGGCCAGTCGCTCCAGCTGGCCGACTACCTGGAGAAGCTGCCGGGCACCACCTTTCGGAAACTCTACCAGCAGCCCTCTTCGGCCTTTTCCATCTTTCGGCGCATGCTTCCTAGTCTCGGTATGCAATTTCTTTCGTTTTTAATTAAGCTCTGTTTGTTGGCTCTCTTCGTGCCGCGCTTGCCAAATGGGCCCCCGCCCGAACTGCTTTGAGAGTGAGCTGACTTGTTGTCGGAACAGCCAAAACGTTTGTCATGTGGATGCTCTACATGTCGCATCCTTACAAATTGGAAGACCTCGATGCCCGAGTCAAGCCCGAGTTCAAACAGTGCGCTCTTGCTCCCTCCCCTCCCTGGCCTATCCCCGTCCAGTCCTTTCTGCCTTTCCGTGTCGGGCGAATACTAAGACCTGTGCTTCTCCTCCACGCTCCCTACGCTCAGAAGCAGAGACCACGCCCTCGCCGTGTTACGAACTCTCCACATGATTCAGTACTCGGTTCCATCCAAGGATCGGCCACAGGAGATCCAACTCACCACCAACTTCAAACGCTCCATGCAACTGGCCCTCGAAGGCGGCGGCAGCCACAACTCCTTCGGCGTACCCTCCGACCTTCCCCCTCCCCCCGAAGTCACCATCGCCTTCCTCGACGAACACGCCCGCCAGAAGTTCGACGCCATACTACACTACATCGTACACAGCGTCGCGCCGGGGCTAATAGAGGCAGGCGGTCCAAAGTCGTCCGTGAAAGAACTGCTCCTCGCAGGCGGCATGGTCCGCAGGCAAGGCGGCGTCACCTCCATCACGCAAACCGGCTTCACCTTTCTCCTCCAAGAGAAGAACGCGCAGGTCTGGACCCTGCTCCTCCTCTGGATCGAGGCCATGGAGCACTCGCCCGCCTCCGGGCTCGAAGCCACCGAGATGCTCTCCTTCCTCTTCCTCCTCGCCACCCTCGAGCTCGGCAAACCCTACGACACCGGCGCCCTCACCGACCAGCGCCGCAACATGCTCCCAAGCCTCGCCGACTTCGGCCTCGTCTACGTGCCCCAACACAAGCCGCAACAGTACTTCCCCACCCGCCTCGCCACCGACCTCACCGACACGAGCCGCTCCATCTCCACCCGCTCTCTCGGCGCCGCCTGGGCCGCCGCCTCCGCCCCTGCTTCCGGTTCCGGTTCCGGCTCCGGCGCCGAAGAAGAAGAAGCAAGCAGGGGCAAGATCATCGTCGAGACCAACTTCCGCCTCTACGCCTACACCCAAAACGTCCTCCAGATCGCCGTCCTCTCCCTCTTCTGCCGCATGTCCGCCCGCTTCCCCGACATGGTCTCCGGCCGCCTGACCCGCGACTCCGTCCGCCGCGCCATCACCTTCGGCATCACCGGCGACCAGATCATCTCCTACCTCGCCGCCCACGCCCACCCGGAGATGCACGCCTTCGCCGCCGCCCAGGCGAAGCCCGTCCTGCCCCCCACCGTCGTCGACCAGATCCGCCTCTGGCAGCTCGAGAACGAGCGCATGAAGACCCATTCCGGCTTCCTCTTCCTCGACTTCGTCGACGAAAAGGAGTACGTCGACATCGCCTCCTACGCCGACGAGATCGGCGTCCTCGTCTGGCGCAATGACCGCCGCCGCATGTTCTTCGCCTCCAAGCACGAGCAGATCCGCGACTACCTTCGCCTCCGCAAGAAGGCCTAGCGGGTCTAAAGGGCCCGGAAAGCGCGGCAGTGGGTACTGGGGCCACTACCCATAGCTTTGCATACCCAAATTCCCCCATATTTTCCGTTTTCTCTCGTTTCTTTTCCCCCGGGGGGGAATATCGCCACTGAGCAAACGAGAACACTGAACGGAGAGCATGAAGAGGCGGCGGATGTCCAAAAGTGTTCTCTTAATTCTTCATCACGGAGTTGGGAAAGGTGTATGATTTTGCATCAGACATGACATCAAGCATAATTCTGTGACGGGTAGGCGTTGCGATTTTGAGGTGGGAGTACCCGGTTTTGCGGACGATATAGGCATCCGACGGCTGCAGGCCGCCCTCAATATTCATTAAAATACTGAAACTGATTACTCTACAGACGCTGAACGATGGCAAGTAAACTACATCGTACTCGCTGGCGCTCCGTCCCACGACTCTCATGTCCTAACTTCTCCTGTGCTGGCTACCTGACTATTGAGAAACGCTGGTTCTCCGTGTACAGACCCCTCTCGGCGAAAAATCAAAAAAACTTATGTCCCTTCAAAAGACGCTCGTCCTCTCCTTTCTTGTTGGTCCCGCACTAGCCTGGTCCTTGTCGCAGCCATGGTTGTTTTCTGTATGAACACCTCCGCTGAATTTGCGTCCCAGGTCTTCGATTTGCTTTGCAGCGATATTGCTCCGTTCGAGAAAGCGCGCGACAACCCCCTGACCCGAGCCCCACGTGGAATCAGGCATGGTCCCGCCTTGCGGGAGCATGATCTTTTTCTGGGTTTTCCGCGCAAACGACTGCTGCCATTCCTAGAGGCTCTGCTTTGCTTCGTTTGTCACGCATAAACTCTCGAGCCGAGTAAATACGGCGAGTGCCCGTACATCGTCTTCGTCGCGAGACTCCCGTGGAGAGACATGGCGGGATGTCGCGTTGCCAAGCGGGTTCGAGACCGAAATAGGTTTTGGGTACAAGTGCGGAGACCAGGCAGATGGGAATTGAGAAAGCGTGGTCAGTGCCATGGTTGTGTTGCTGTGCGATATCCCGGCCGGCCTGGTCTTGGGCTGCGATGTGACAGCAGCGCGCTTTGCTTTGAGGAGTTCGTGCAGCGACTCAGTAGCCAGACATGACGTGGATCGAAGGTGATCTTCCAACGCGATGAAGCGACCCGTCCAGTAAGGCGACGGCTGGGCCGCAGAAATTTCTTTCGGGGCTGACTCTGGGACATGGCTTGCCGAAACCACGGGTGGTGCCAATGGTATTGGTAACCGCGACGAGGAGCTCATCTTGCGCTCCGACGACGACATAGACGGCGGCAACGAGGACAAAGATATGGGGGCCGTCAGGGTGTTTATTGCTGCGAGGGTACGGGACTTTGGTAGCAAGCGCTGCTTGGGAGGAGGGCCATGCGGGTAGTTCATCTTGGCTTTGATGGACTGCGTCGCGGACCGTATGTCCTTCGCGAAGTCCAACTGACCCTTCAACGGGGCTGGCGGGGGCGCTGGTAGTCGTTTTAATCCAGGTATGTGTCCGGAGGGGTGACCGTTACCATCGGTGGATTCAGGTGCGCTGGCGTCGACGATGTGTTCGCTTGTGGGATGGTGGCCGGTTCGGAAGCTTGTTGGGAGTCGGCCGTGGTTGGAGCGGCTACGCTCTCCGGAGGCGTCTCCTAGTGGTTGACACTCGGGTCGGGTTGTTCCTGATCCCCTATTATTGCCGGGGGCAGGTCTGGGCTGCTGGGTGGGAATAGGGGATCGCCCGGCTGAACGTGTGTGCCCTGAACTCCCGGCACATCTGGCCTGGTGAATGAGGAGGGAGGGGAGGCCCGGGAGGGGCTTCCCTGGGCGTCGGTCTCTGCCTCCGCTCCCGCCCCCGCTCCCGCCGCCGTCGATGAGCCAGGACGATGGCTCTGTGTTTCCGCCGGCTCGAAGTCCCGAGTAGATAAGACCCGGGTTGCTCGCGGCGAAATCGGTCGTTCCAGCGCGTCTAGGGCTGCGACCTCGTCGAAAAAAATCTGCAAGTTCTTTCTTTCCGGCGACGACAGTATGGGCCTGCCGATGGGTGTTGGCGGGGTAACCAGGCTGGGACTTGCTGTCGCCAACTGGGGGTTGACAGAGGCCTGACTGGGGGTGGCAAGTAGACGGGCAGGGGGAGGAGGCAGCCATGTCGCTCTGGGCGGCTCCGGTCTCGGGGGTAGCTCGGGCGGCTGCTCGGGCGGCTCGGCCACTGGCAGTACTAACCTGGACGCCTGGTCCATCGTTGTTTGGTAGTGCGTCACCAAGGGGCAACGTCGGGCCCATACTAGCCATGGTTGCAGGCCCCTCGGCAGTATCTCAGCTAGGGAGTCGTGAACGGCGACGAGTAGTTCCCCGAATATTTCGAAGAACAAGAAGCCAAGGGCGCAGTTGAAGTACTATCCAGAGCGCACAGTGGCGTGGATACCGAAGCTGGCTCTGTACAGGAGAAGTAACAGAGCGATGGGCAGTGGCCTGTTGAGCTTCCACCGAAAGGACAAAGAGAAGGGAGGAATGGAGACGAAAGGGAGAAGGTTAAGGAGGCGTAGGAAGAAGCAGATGTACAGTTGGACGAGGGTGACTAGAATGGGCCAGGTGACGGTTCTGACAGAGTGAAGGTCGGCCAGGGCTGCGTTGAAGCAGGTAACTGAGGCCTTCATTGGGAAGGAATGAAGGTGCTGAGCCTCCGATACGTGTACCGACTTGCGTCTTTCTTCTGAGTCCTGACCTTTCGTCACTTTACCTGGACGCAGATGGAGAAAAGCCAGTCGGGTGGCAATTATGAACAGAGTAAAAAGAGTGCAATAAGGGGGGCTTGTTGGGATTTGCTGTTGCTGAGATATAGATAGTGGTGTTGATGGTGATGGTGACGATGTTTATTTTGGAAAAGAGGAGGAACTGGATAACATGAACAGAGGTGAACGAAGAGAAAAGAGGGTTCTGGGATTCGGGACAATCACCCAGACACCCACAGACCACGGTCGAAGCTTCCTCGCATGGCGGGAAGCGAGGGGGTCTTTCCTTCCTACTGAACTGCCACTGCCATTTTAAAATTTAGAATCCCTTGTCTCTGTTGCACCTACTCCTGCTACCCTGCCGGATATGAGGAAGTCATGACTGGCACCAAGTAATATAAGGTACATCAAGATACACCTAACATAAGGTAGACCAAGATTACTTTAAGGTACCTTGCAGTTTGATCTTGGTAAGTTCTGCCCATGTACTTGCTCGATTTGAAAACAGTAAAAAAGTAACTCGGGGTCCTCATACATGTGTCTTGGTCGTGTATCTACCTACCTTACCTATTAGCACAACGTGCTTCTACTCTAGGTGCTAGTGCCACAAGCCACGATGCCAACTTCCAAGCAGCTGTGGTCTCATGACAACCATCTATGATAGCCCATGTCACGAACTTTATCTTCTTCCTTTCCATCTCTCTAATGCAAGGTACCTTATGCTTCCATCCCATCACAGCATCAGCTCTCTTCCTTCCTCTTGCCCATCTTCACCATCCCAACCCTGTATCTTGAACCGAAACAGCACATCGCCCTGCCCCTTCTCTATCGGGTTGCCGTTGGAATCCCACAATGCGCGCTCCCGGTACGAGACATTGCCGTCCCAATCCACCATGATGATGGTCTGCCGCTGCGTTCCATACAGACCCGTCTCGAACCCGACGCCGGTGTTGACGTTTGGACCCGCCTGGCCATCCTGGGAAGTCGTCGTCGTCGTCGTCGTCGTCGACAGCCCATCCGGCCGCGTCAGCTCTTCGGCGGCCCTCATATCTTTGACCTCGCCCTTCCCCTTGGCCACCGCCGCCTCCATCTCGGCCCTATGACTCGCATCTCCGATGGCGGGGACGAAGATGGACTTTTGGAGTTCCGTCACGTAGTCGGCGAACCCCATTTCGGGTGTCGCCGGCGGAGGCAGGGTGTCGCGGTCGAGGATCGCGTAAAGTCGCGCCGTTAACTGGTCTTCGTCGAGATGGTTGGCGATGGCGTCGTCGATGGCTTCTCGTAGGAGTCGCTTGCCGTCCGCGACCTTGGGCCAGGGGTCCGGGTTATCGTAGGTCGTGTTGCTGAGGCCGTACACCTCGCCCCGCACGTCAGCAATCCAAGGCACGTCGTGGACGTGTGCGCAGCGATTCGAGACGATGGCAATGGGTTCGAGGGGGTTCTCGTCCCGATTGGGTTTGTTTGTTGTTGTCCCGTGCGTCCCGTTCGTGGCGGCCGTCGCATTCGCTTCGCCCGTCGGCTTCTCCTCTTCCATCTTCTCCTCCTCCTCCGTCGTTGTCCCATTAATCACGACGGCGTGTGGGTGCGAGCGCACCTGCCGCTTCTTTCGAAGTTTCCCGGCAACCATGGAGAAGCCACCGACGCCCTTGACGCCTTGGTCCCGCACGAGCCGATGCACGTTGTCGGCGACGGATGCATCCGGGTCGGCGCCCAGCCAGGCCGTCACCATGCCGCCGCGGCTGCGCTGTCCGCAGACGGGATGATCGGCGTCTGTCGGGTCCGTCTCGCGATAGTTTGTGAGAACGGCGAAGAGGCCCTGGTCGGTGATGCCTAGCCAGGTGCCCATCTCGGCGCGTTGGAGATCTCGCGACGACAAGACGTTGGCGCCCGAGGGTTCGTGCCTCCACCAGTGTGGGCGGCTAGTCGGTCGGAGGATGAACTCATCCCGGTTATCTATCGCGATGAGAGCATAGTCCGGATGAGCTGTCGTGAGGAGTACGATGCACATTTTCGGCGGGTTGTGTCTGGTCGAACGTCGTCAATGCTCGAATCGTCTGGGCCGTTGGTGATGATGTAATCCCAAGCTGCGGGGTAAGGGGTATATTGGTGTGTCGTTGAGAGGATGAATGGCAGTTTTGCGTGAGAGTAAGCGGGGTTAGGGGAGATTGAGTCGATTGAGTCTCGTGAGAATATAGGAGGCCGCAGGCCGATGAATGCTGACTCGTATGAATGAATGATGTCGAGGGGTAAAGGTTGTGGTTGTGGTTGTGTTATGAAGCGTTAGCGGTTCTCTGGTTTCTCCAGGTATTTGCCTCTTATGAGAGAACTTTGGGACTCCACGTGGGCGTGGGGACGAAGCTTTTCCAATCCGTCTTTTATTACAGGAAGGAAAACCAATTGCAAAAGAAAAAGAAAATTTAGTGGGCTGACAAACATTGCCATCCATTCAATCAGCCCACCAGTGGTCCAGACATAATCCCAGGGGTCTGGGCTATATATCCGCCTCGTACAACCCGTCTGGTTTTCAAATATCGTGGTCCGATACCAAGCCGAATCCAATAAAAGTCGATGCGTGACCTCATGTAACGGACGTGCGTCCATGCGTGGACGTTGTGGCACATCCCGGATCTCACAGGAGACTGGCCACTCGATGGTCATCAGGGAACGAGCTCTAGGCAAGGGTTCTACGGACGACGGAGGACGGACGACGTGTTGCCATGGGACCTCCGACTCCGGCCTCGTCCGACGGGGGGGCGACGGGTGGGAGAAGACGAGAATGTCCAAAAAATTAAAAAAAATTCACTATCCATGTGCAGTGTAATCTTTGTCACCGGGAGGCGGTGACACCCAACTGTTTGGGACCAATGCTGGGCTGGGCACGGATGACTTTTCTACTCTATACGTCGCGTCCCGTGGAGCAGGAGAATCCAGCGCGTATTCGCTTTAGGGAGCATGCTTAGTGGGTTTGACCAGATAGCATGTAAGTTTTGGTTGTAGACTTTGGAGGAGCGCTGTAAAAGTCGTACGAAATATGGGAAATTGATTCTGCAAAGTACCTAATCACGAGGTGTGATGTATCGAAGGTCGAACAGTGATGTGGGGAAAGTGTGTGTGGATGTGTAGATGTAGAAGGAAGAATATCCCAGCCCAAAAGGGTAGCTGTGGAGGCTAGATATACCCGTCAACAGGTGGTGCCTGCAGGCAACCACGCAACATGATGCACTTTACGGAGTACCGGGAGTACATATGTACACGACTGTGGACATAATAAATGGCAGGCATTGTGGGGATTCTGTACTACCTTAAGCCTCATTTCTCAGCAAGAAGGATAGAAATAGAACCCAGTGAGCTTCCGTGGTGTGTTAATCATGATTTATTGTAGGTTGTAGGTAGTTAATAAGCGCAAAGATATAAATCCAAACCCGACGGCTATTGAAGATGGAGAAAAAATGGAGAAGCTTAAAATGACGAGCAGACGATCACATGCCTCTATTCTGTATTACGTAAGAAATGGTAGGGCTCAACAGTTGCGTCTCCACCCAAGCCAAGGTAGCCACAAGCCACAAGCCACAACGGCCACGCCACCCCAACGTTTTCTTCTCGTCCCTGATAAGCTTCACAAGCTCCATCACCACCTTTTTTCACCCGACTTACCTTGCCTTGCTTACACTTTACACTTCTGAAAACCCAATTCTAATGCCGTCCCACTCGTTTCCGTTCCCCGCCCTACGATTTGCCCCGGCACTTGTTAGCCCAGGCGACCGCTAAGGCGTTGACTAGCCTGGGGGGGCTGTCGCGGCACCATCCCGATAGTTCCGGTTCTAGGGGCACCTAAAACGTCCTCAAGCACTGAAGAATCCGATGCCAGCGCATCCTGAATTGTGGCTTCAGTTGCTTCCTATCGCCCTGCCTCATCGAACTATTTTTCACTGATGCTCCTTGCTGCTTGCTGGGGGCCATATCATTCTCAGCCGTTTCGGGAAGTTGTCAGGGTAATGACGATAAGCAAATGAACACGGTGCAAGACACCAAACGACCAATAACGCCTTTTATCCTCTGCGAAGTTATGCAGAAAGATGAAGTCGGGTGCGCATTCCCTGATCCGTCATCCTATCAGGTTTGTATTTCTTCCCGATGGAGCTGTGCCAAAGTCCTTTCTCGGGATTCTCACCATCATCTTCTCTCCCATCCCAGTCCTCTGGTTCTAGACCGCCTTGATGTGATCACCAGGGGACTAGGGGACTAGGGGACTAGGGAACCTGGGACCAGAAGACCAGGGGTATTCTGCCGCGCTTTAGGCTCATCACACCTGCCTTTTCAGGGATTATAGCGCATCACGGCCCTGTCTGGAACATACCTACCTACAACTTACCTACCCCCTATTTATCAACCAAGACGTACGTCAGCAGCAGAACCGAGACATCATCACCACCAGCTGTCAAAGCGTATTTTTGCCAAGTCAGCAAAGGATCAACCCATCGTGATCCCCTCTGTCTTTTCGGTGGTTCAAACTTCACCCTGCCGCGACGCTGCAATTGGCATAGTACCTATCACCAATTCTATTCGTATGACGGACTCGTTGACCAGAAGGCGCACCGTGATCACCGCAACCAGTGCAACAGCAGAGCACGCCAGCATGCCAAAGACCCTAGCCAAATGATCCGTTAGCTTCCCAACGACTGCCAACATCTGGATCGGCACACCGTGAATCTCATCATCCCCGGTCGCCCAAGTGCCGCCCTCAGCTCCCAACCCGGCAGGTCCATATCCAGCGCGACTTGTCAATCCGGTATATCATCCGAAACCCACCTGCTAACCCCTGCTGACCTCCGATTCGCCTTAGGGCTGCCCGCACCACCCCTCCGTCGTCCGTGTATGTCTCCGACTTGTGCCAATAAGGAAGCTCAAGGGGCCTTGGCCTTCATCTCACGATCCCATCACCAGACCCTTGCAGAAACACTTCAACATTGGCGTCTTAGACTGTCGCGCCCTCCTTCCACTTACGTCCATTTTTCGGTCGAGACGTTACACCGGCGATCCTCTCGCTGGCTCAAGTCGTCATGAGAGCCGAGACATCCCTATCATCGGAGGGACCAGAGTAGCCTTGGGGGCTAGATCATGAACGACGCCTTCGTCCGGGTGGAAGGGAGAAATTGGTCCCAAGTTCTAACCAGTGCACGCGATCTTAGCATGCCTGCACCGTCCCGTTGTATAAACTCGTCTGTGCCCCCCTCAATGGCAAGCGGCTGAAGGAACGGCATGCCCGTTTTGCGGTACGAGTACGAGTCGGTCGGCCATACCTGGACATCGGCATCGTGATGCGTCTGAACAGCCTCATCCTCGGCCTCCCCCTCGCGGGGAGCGCCCTGGCTGCAAACCTCGACCCTCGACAATCTACCCGTATTGGAGAAAGCGACGAGGGTACAGCGCCTGTGGCTAAGAGTTTCATCATCGAGTACTCCCGTGTATGCACGCATGCCTCCTTGCACTGGCGGAGAAGAGAAGACAACTAGCAATCCGATCCGTTCACGCTTCCGTACTGACCCACCTACTCTCTTCTTCAGGCAGCCGTGAGAAGGCGACAAGAGAGCCTGGCCTCTGACGACAACATCACGGTCGTCAAGACCTTCGAGACCGATATCTTTTCCGGCATCAGCGTCGAAACGGACACCCACAACATCGACAGTCTCTTGCGTCTCCCCGACGTCGTCAACGTATGGCTGAACGAGGAGGTTCGTCTCGCCCCCATTGAGGTCCACCGACAATTTAGCGACGACGCTGCCGCTGCCGACTATTCCACACATAACGCCACCGGAGTCTCCAAGCTGCATGACCAGGGCTACTTTGGCAAAGGGGTCAAGATTGGCGTGGTTGACACGGGCATCTACTACCTTCACGAAGCTGTGAGTTGCCGTGCTCTTTATCGACTTTTCTATTTCGGCATGCTGATGCATTCGAATCACCTCCTTAGCTCGGCTCGGGTATTGGTCCTGGGTTCAAGGTCGAAGGTGGCTACGATTTTGTTGGCAACGGCTGTGAGTATTTGGTTCTCGAACTTTTGGGCCCATGTCAAGAGACTAACCGGCGAGGATCAAAAAGTCTGGCCTTCCGAGCCTGCTGAGCCGAGCGATGACCCTCTCGACTATGGGGGTCATGGTACCCATGTTGCTGGTATCATCGCCGGCCAGACCGGTTTGTGAGTTTCCATGCTGCACCTCCCCTGACGATAGTGGCCTCCTATAATAACATGACTCTGACATGTATACAGTTGGAAGGGTGTTGCCCCTGAGGCAACTCTCTATGCCTACAAGGTTTTCTCCCAGTCGGTGCGTTCCGACCCCCCTTACTCGTCGTCTTCACCCTTGACTCGGAATTCCTAACTAGTAACTCCCATCAAGCCGAGCACCACAACGTCCGTTTTGATCGAAGCCTTCCTTCGTGCCTATGAAGATGGTGTAAGCACCCTCGTGACATTCCTTCCTGCTCCTTTCTACATTGGTCGATCCGGTTTCTCAACTCCCACCCTAGTGCGACATCATCACCGCTAGCATCGGCGGCGCCAACGGCTGGTCCAACAACCTTTGGGCAGAAGTGGCCTCGCGTCTCGTGGAAGAAGGCGTCGTCGTCACCATTTCCGCCGGTAACAGCGGCGCAGCCGGTCCGTTCTTCGGTACCTCGGGCGGCTCTGGCCGCAACGTCGTCACCGTGGCCTCCCTCCGGACCGAACTCTTCCCGGCCTCGCCGTTTGAAGCCACTTTTTCTCTCGATGGCGAATCGAACACCACCAAGGTCGGCTACTTGCCAGCCACTTTTTACTTCCCCCCATCCGTGGCCGGCTGGCCCATCGTACCCTTGACGCTGGACACTTCCGTCGTCGATGACGCATGCCAGCCTTTCGGCGAAGACGGCCCAGACCTGACCGGCAAGGTCGCGCTGGTCCGCCGTGGCACCTGCAACTTTGCGGTCAAGCAGCAAAACGTCGCTGCTCTGGGCGCCGAGTACGTTCTCATCTACACCGACGACAGGCCCATCGTCACCCCTTCGACCGACCATGAGACCACTCTCCTTGGTATGGTCACGGCCGAGGCTGGAGGAGCCATCATCGGTACCATTTTGGCTGGCGGCAACGTGACGGCCGACTTCTCCGTCAACCCGGAAGAGGTTGTCGGCCTGGAGTACCCCGCGGGCGGTCTGCCTAGCACCTTCACCTCCTGGAGCGCCCTGTACGATTTGCAGATCAAGCCTGACATCGCTGCCCCCGGCGGTGACATCTTCAGTGCCTACCCCAATGGCGAATATGCCGTCACCAGCGGCACTTCCATGGCATGCCCGTACGTGGCCGGCGTTGCAGCGCTCTGGATCAGCGCATACGGCGGCCGCGAGGTCCACGGCAAGGGCTACGCCAAAGAACTGGGCGAGCGTATCATCTCTAGCGGCACGTCCGTCCCGTGGTCCGACGGTACGGAGACCGACTACGGCCATATTGCCCCTGTGGCCCAAGTTGGAAACGGCCTCGTCAACGCCTTCAAGGTGCTGAAATACGACACCGCGCTCCGGTTCGACAAGATTGCGCTCAACGACACGCGGTACTTCAGCCGCTATCACGATGTCACCGTCACGAACAACGGCGAAGAAGCCGTCACGTACACCTTTTCGGCCGAGCATGGTGCTGGTGTCGAGACTGTTGGGTGGCTTCCCACCGTAACTGGGGGTTTCACGAAACGCCTCAAGCGCTTTGTCGAGTTGGTGCCGATCGACTTGGAAGTGGACATCAGCTTTCCGAGGGCTTTTACTCTCCAGCCAGGCGAGAGCAGGACCGTTTCGTATGTGGCTTCGGTTTGGCTTCACAGTCGTGGTGATGCGGAGTAACAACGTACTGACCACGAGGTTTGCAGGGTCAACTTCAGGAACCCCGACACACTTGGCTGGAACGCCACGGCTTTGCCCCTGTATAGTGGCAAGGTCATCGTTTCGGGCAGTAACGGCGAGCGACTTTCTGTTCCCTTCTTGGGTTCGTATCTCGACCGCCTCGTCATCCTAGGGTGTCCACTGACCGTATGCTAGGTCTCGGTGCCGATTTGAAGCGTCAGACAGACCCCATCTACCACAATGGTTACCCATTCTCTGTGTCGGGGGTGAACAATGTGGACATTAACCAGGATTCATCGTACGTTCTTTCTCCCCATTTGGGATCCGAAGGGTGGACCGTTACGCGTTCGGGGCTGACATTCTGGACCAGGTATTCCTTCGACCTGAGCGTCGATGCACAGGACTTCCCCAAGGTCTACAACCGAATCAACTGGGGCAGCCGCCAAGTTCGTTGGGATGTGCGTTGCCATCAATCCCCCTCCTCATCCCCTGAACCTGCTTGGCAGACCTTGTTGTGACTTGAAGTAACACTGTGTCTTCCAGATCTTCGAGGCCGGTTGGCGAGAGCGCAATTGGAAGTATCCTCCCGTAGAAGGCGAGAACGGCTACATCGGCCCGGCGGCGGGATGGAGCAGCGCCGGATCGGTCGCCGTGTTTAACCCGGCCATCCACAACCCGAACACCACCTTCACGTTCCCGATCACGGACGTTTACCGCAATGCCGAAACGACGGCCATCGAGTTCCGATACTACTGGTTTGGCAAGCTCGGCAACGGGAGTCTGATTGCCAACGGCCGATACAAGTATGGTTTGGCCCTGTTCCTTCCCTATATCCTCCCCTTGTTCACCCCTATTCCCCTATTCCCCTCACCCCCTTTTCTTCTACAAATTCAGAACGACAAAGATAATTCTGGTGGATGTTTGTGTCGCTGACTAGAGCGTGCAGAATGCGCTTTGCCACGCTTAAACCGTTTGGCAACCCTCATGCTGCTGATAATTGGGACGTATTCCACACTCCTGAGATCGAGGTCACGGGTCAGCATTATTGAGCGTCATTGTTGCGGGTTGAACAGACGGAGTCACGGAGAGGTGAGGCAATGATTCATAAACAGGAGCAACACAATATTGCGCATGTCTTCTAGAAATAACGTATATTTAGCAGGGCTCCTGCCCGTATAGAGATAAATAACTATGGGTGGACTGGACGATCTGAGCTGAACACCTCACACCATTCAAGTCTTTTATGTCCCGAATTGGTGGCTTGCCGTGTGGGTTCACCGTTCAGAGCTCGGCCCTTGGCTCGCATTCCTTGGTCACCTGGAAGTTGACGTCGACAACAACGGCGCGGTGGTCAGAGATCCAAAGACCATCGTCAAAGCGGTTCTCAACGACACCGTACGTAAGAAGGTCCATGTTCCGAGCCTCCTTCCTCCAAACGAAAATATGGTCGATACGACTCAGGGAGCTCTGAGGGGGGTTGCCGGCATGGAAGCCAGTGAAGGTGTAGAAGTGGCCATGGATCCGGCTCTCGCCCACCACGTGGCGGACGTCATGGTAGTGGCCCGGGGCAATCATCTCGAGGTAAGCAGGGTTATCGGGACGGATGTTGAGGTCACCGCCGAGGAAAACGGGCGTCGCATCCGCCTCGCTGGCGCCCGTGCTGCTGCTGGTCGACCGGGCATACTTCCGGGCAAGACGCACGAGGAGCCTCGCGCTCTCGACGCGGGCGACCTGGCCGACGTGGTCGAAATGAGTGCACATGTAGACGAAGGGGAGACCGGACTTGATGTGGCGCAGGTGGGCGACGGTGACGATGCGCGGCAGGGCGGCGTCCCACCCCCGGGAGCCCGGGACGTCCGGGGTCGGGCTGAGCCAGTAGGTGGTGTTGGCGAGCATGTCCCAGGTGTCCGGGCGGTAGAAGATGGGGCTGAACTCGCCGCAGTTCTTGCCGTCGTCGCGGCCCACGCCGACGTGGTTCCAGTCTCGACCCAGGCCGGCGGCGACGTCGGCGAGCTGCGTGGGGACGACCTCCTGCATGCAGACGAGCGACTCGGGGCGCGCGGCCGTCTCGTAGTTGAGCTGCGAGAGGAGCGCCGGGAGGCGGTCTCGCCATCGCGGCTCTGCGGCGCCCGGGTTGTTGGTCGCCAGGCGGATGTTGTAGGAGATGAGGCGTGGGTTGACGCTCAGCTGCGTGGTGCAGGCAGCGACGGTGGCCATGAGGGCAGCGGCCGTAGAGAAGAGGGCGGCGGTCTTCATCTTGACTTTTGACGCTTTTCTTTGCTTGCCTTGTGAGAAGTTAGAACAGGCGGTCGGGGCTTGTCTTGTCTAGTGGGCTGCGAGAGCATGGGCCTAGCCTGATGACGGACTAGGACGCTCTGTAGCCTCTGTTGGCAGTTGCAACTTGCAACTCGTGGGATCCAGAGTTGGGGAAGGACAGATATTTACGTCGACGCCATTCGTACGAAAAGGATACTTACCGTGGTCTTCGTCTCGCTCCCTCGCCCCCCCCCCCTTCCTTTGCAATTCCTACATACTCCATGTCACATCAAAACGTGCGTGTCGGATCACTCGGGGTAGGTCTTTCTTGGCACGACCACGGTCCACAGGGTGAGACTGAACGGTAAGATAGGCCTCTTCGTCATAGGACACCGAAACCACGCGCACGTGTTGCTGAAGCCACAGCTATCGAACAGTGTTGACTGAAGGTTCAGGAACCAGGAAGTCAAAAATATGGAGCCAGAGCTACTGGTGGTTGCAACTTGCAACCTTCGGAGCGGGATTCGGGGCTCACGTGGGGTTATGGCCGGTGCTCATTCGTCCGAACACCCAACACAATCCCGGGGCTGCGGGTCCGACTCAGTGGAGACATGATGACATCCAGATGTGGGATATATGCATTATTCATGGTCTTTGGATTTCTGGCACTTTGTGTTACTCTTGTTACTCTTGCATGCGTAGAACTTCTTCTAGCGTGGCGCATGTACTATATTAGTCGAATGGGAAAACTGCCCTGTATCATGTCATTGGCGTTGCCTTCTGGAATGTAGGCGAAGCCAAGGAACCTGGAAGACTGCTAGACTTGGTATATCAGGGACTGAACCACGTGTGTTACTAAACCGTATCGGATCTCTGGTATCGAGCAATATGTTTTGCCATAAATAAGGATATTTCTCCGTCGGAGGATTTGCTGCGATGTTCGGTACCAGATGTTGGGGCTCTCCAGGATAATATAGCCGACATTTGTGCTGGTGTAACTTGGACCTCTATAAGTCGACCACGGCTCTGATTACCCGAGGGCGTGGTAAAAGATGTTCTGGGGTTAGCTTGATCGTAGATGGAGGGCTTTTTGAGGGCGTGCAGTTTGGATCCTGGTTCCGTATATGGCGGCGGTGTATGTCTACAGTCTCGGTGAATATTTCGATGACCGTTCCGAATCGCTGCTCTCCGAAAGAAAAGACTCCACTTTCCCTGCGGCTTGGATGGCGCCTTGATGAAGTCCTCTTTGGGAAACCAAAGTCTGTAGCAATGTAAGTACGTAAACCCATCAAAGTTTCGGGGAACGTGGGCCTGGCCTCTGTATACTGTCTCGTATGTTCAGAGCCGATGACTTCCCAAGAAACGGCCACTAGTATAAACAAGTGGATGGCGTTAGAAGGGGCGAAATTGGGAAATCAGATGACATTAAGGAAGTATCTAGTGTTTGCCCTTCAGCTGGTATTCTAAAAACTTCGAAGTATCCACATCCAACCTCAGAGGATCGATGTAATACATGTAGTACAGATGATATGGCTGATCACTTGGTTTTCGGGGGTTCGACCTCCGGCCCCGGCTTTGTCGCGGTGATGGCAACGTAGCGCCAGTACTTTTGGCCCTCCAGTCCTCGTGCACCAGCCACAGTATTAATAAAATAGGGCTCGAGATGGAACAGTTTGACGAAGAAATAGGGGACGATGGCCAAAGCCCAGAAGAGCCGCAGCATAGGTCGCACGTTCTCCGAATAATCCTCGACGACGACGTCGCGAAAGCCAGCCTCTTCGAGCAGCTGTTTGAAGTAGCCCTTCTTAGAAACCATGTTCATGGGCATGGCGGCCAACTCGTTGACCTGGTGCATGGGACGGGCCAGGTGTCCCAGGACTTCCTCCGACTCGTACTCGTGGTCGTATTCGAACATGGCGATGCGGCCACCGGGGCGTGTCACGCGGTAGAAACCAGCCAGCACGGCGGCCGGGTCTGTAGCGTGGACGAACGTCTCCATGGTGTACACGCCGTCGTGGGACTCGTCTGGAATGGACTCGAGGTGGTGGTAGTCCATGCGCGACACCGTGACCTGGCCCTTGGGCAAGCCTGATCGCTGCACATTGCGACGCGCCTTCTCGACGTGGTGTGGGGTGAAGTCAAAGGCGGTGACGCGTAAGCCCTTGTTGGCCATGAACAGGGCGACGTGGCCCACGCCGCACCCGGCATCGATGACTTGCGACCCGGGAGGTAGGTCTAGACGGGTATGCATCTTCTTCTCCATCTTGCGGAGAGCCCGACGAATAGGGAACGGCCATCGCGTGTCTTTTTCCCAGTATCCAAAATGTCGAGTGCCTCCGAGCACCAGGCGGTATCCAATGCGAGACTCGAGGGATCCATAGTATGATAGAAGCGTGGGGTTGTGGTTAATCAGAGGCGCATCCGCCGTCGTCGACTCCGTGCTCATGGTAATTTGTGTCTGCGTATCTGCAGTTTTGTCTCTCTTCCTCCCAGAGACTTGTAGCGATCGATCGAGGGCGCAATGGACGACGGACGCGATCGGACACAGAATCGAGTAAACGACCGGGTAAGGGGGGCGAAGAGCGACTACAAATGCGACTGTGTGTTCTGAAGAGAAACAGATGTTAGCCAAGTGTAAAGATTCATTGACGAAGTTTTATACCTGCCATTCAAATTGATTCTCGACAGTACGCAGGTGGCTGTGCACGCCGTAGTCTCGGTAGGGTGGAAGGGCGGCGATTCAGCAGTGGTTGGTGTGTCGAGTTGGGAGGGAGAAAATGGTGAATTGCCCCGAGTCGGCAGCAAGTTTGGGATCTCGAATCCGCCGCGGAGATAAGATAAGAATAGTTACCTACCTAAGGTACCTTAGGTACCTTTGTCTATACCTTAGTACACACCACTCATGCATGGCTGCCTTAGAATTGGGGCGAGGCAGTATCCAAACGCTGAGGCGTCAAGAAGGCTTGGTCGCTTCAGCCAGTTCCCGCTAATCACGGCAAGCCTTAGCCGCCCATTACCGCCCGCGGGGTCCGGCCCGGACGCAATTAAGCGGGACCGACTCCGCATTGAACTCCGTCGACCTCACCCGGAGACCAATGGCAACAACGGCAGATAAATCAGGTAATCGATACGATTTTTGGAGACGCATCGCGCTCGTTTCATGATACCGAAAGGACCAACGACACAATACATCACTCCAATATCGTACTGCAAGACTACATTTAGAATTTCAGACATTATGCGACCACGCGGCCAACATGGCAAACAGCGATCTTAACCTCTGGGCGCTGTGTGGGCCCCTGCTGACTCTGGGTTCAAAGCATCAGCGTTCCCCTTCCCGAGCGACAAGCGAGAGTTATGTTCCCGATGTTTTGCTTTCATCGCCATTCGCTTTTTCAGAAAGCAGCGAACAGTTACGGTTTCTCTTCCGGAGAGAGGAATCTTCTCCTTCTAGTCCTTCGTTTGATTTTCCTTCCGTCTCTGGTCGTTTGATTCCCCAGGCTGGACCTCAGGGGGATCTCCCGTATCGAATACTCTCAAGTTCTCAACACTATATCTATTATCGGGCAGTCTCCGTGTTCAACCCACGAGAGAAATGCCTGCTTTCGGCAACACCACAGTCATCAACAATACTTCGGCAGCACTCTCCAATGGCGTCTCTGACATCGAACCGGGCTCTGCCATTGTGGGCTGGGTGAGGGCCAGTGATGATCGCGGCACTGTCGACATTCTGTTTTCTTGCTGCCTCACCATCGTTCTCTGCGTCTGGGTTTCAACATATCCCAACGTGCCATCTCCTCAAGACCGCTGGTATCACCAAGTCAGGGATAAATTCAATCTTGCTTGCATCGGATTCCTGGGCCCCGACTTCCTATTCGGTATCGCCATTGGCCAGTTAACGAGCGCGAGAAGGAGTGTTAAGGTCAGTCAGCTCCCTGTCGCCCAACTCACATCTCTCGTAGTCTGTTCCCTCCCAGGCTCTCCCCTGGTGTAACCTGGTTGCTAATATGGGACCCGCATAACTGCAGATGTTCCGCGACAGTCCCGAATTGCTCGAGGGACGCCTATGGACTCTGACACACGCCTTCTATGCTGATATGGGGGGATTCATACTCACCAGTCCCGACTACCCACTGGGATTTCCCATCGATGCCGAGCAGCTATATTACCTCGTGAAACACGGCCATTTGGACTTCCCACGGTTGACCCTGGATAGGATCAAGGAGAAGAGCAAGGCAGACACGCTCTCCAGGTAAGCACATGATGGTCACCTGCGCACCCGGCGCCTACAACTAGTGTCAGACTCGTAACGATTCCTCGTCCTCTTTCGTTCTAATGTTCTGTGTTCCCTTCAGAATCCTTGTCCTATGGCAAGTTATCTGGTTTAGTGCCACGGAGTTCCACCGCATCGCCAACGGCCACCCCATTACTACCCTGGAGTTGACGGCCTTGACATTTGCCTGCGTCATGGTCGCGACTTCGGCAGTCTGGTATTTCAAGCCATCCATCGCAAACGCAGAAATCCTTGAGACGAGGGAAGGGCGAACAGTCGCTTTTATTCGAGACTGTGCTCGACACAAGGTGAGACCGAAGCCTCAATTCCTCCCTGAGTTCATCTTTGATTCTTTGCAAGGCAACTCAACTCGGCTAATATTGAGTTTCTTTCATTCAACAGACTCACCCTAACCTACCGATCAAGTGGTACCGGACCCCACTTGATTTCATCTCACGCCGTAACTTCCACATAGACAAGCACTGGCAGTACTATTCACGTCTGACGCACATTGTCGGCGTGCCGTTCTTCAGTCGCGAGGTCAGGACCGTCCCCTGGGACCGCTTCCCCTCCGATACTTGGATTGCTCCAGAGGGCTGGATCATTCCTTTTGGTCTCCTCATCCAAATCCCGTTCAGTCTTGCCTTCCTCGCCGGCTGGGACATGCACTTCCCCTCCGAAGGGGAGATGTGGGCCTGGCGGGCCTGCAGCATCTTCCACGCCGCCTACTCTCTCCTTGGCACCGTCTACTTCATGTTCGGTTCACTTCGCGGCAGGGGCGAGAGGCTCATCAGCCTCCGGACAGTGGGGGGCCTGGTAAAGAGTCAAAGCGACGTCAACTCTGGCGCGACGCAGAACCATACGGAGCTCTCTTCGTCTTCCGACTTGGAGTCACAGCTGGTGCAGGACGACGTTACCCTCAATGGCCTTGGAGCCCTCCGTGCGAAGACAGGGGCGGTCAAGCCCCTGAGGCGTGCGAAGACCGGGTTCACAACGTGGGTTGCCCGCTGGAGGAATATCTCGCTTGACCAGGACCCCGATATGGAGGTACCGCTTCGATGGATGGTACCCTTCCTCATACCGACCTTTCTGTATATCTTTTGCCGCCTTTACTTCTACGCCGAGGACTTCATCGCCCTTAGACAACAACCCGAGGCTGTGTACCTTGGCCATGAGCGCTTTATCCCTTTCTTCTAATGTTATGATGATTAATTCACCAGTTTGCAGTACGATAAGACGGTTGTTAGACCTTTGGGATGTTTAGATCTTCCTTGTCTACCTACCGCAGGGGTATTCCAACAGAGCAAAATGAATACCGATGAGCTCAGCCAAGACTTGCAGCACTCAATTGAATAAGTTACCCATGAACATCTCGGAATCAATATGAAAGGCCATTCTCGCTCTATTACGAGCTAGAGAGCCAATTAGCTAGCGAACCAATTCTGTATAGAGAACTATTAAGTGGGTAGTCACGAGGAGTGGAAAGGTAGTAGCGAGAGGGTAGGGAGTAGGCGTGGATTAAGTGGTAGTTATAACTAGTATAAATATAGGTAGTCCCGACTCCCGACTCCCTAGAAAGTCAGAATAATCGCTCGCCCTCTTTACTGAGAAGGATATATTACTCTAGCTCTTAAGCTCCTATACCCTTGCCGGTATAGTTAAACGGATATCGTGAATAGATACCTACGCCCTAGTCTAGCCTACGGCTCCGGGCGGCGGTATCGGCCTAGGGTAGTAACGGCTATCTTAGTATAGGAACCTGTCGTGGTCCTGATATGGTCCTGGCCTGGCCCCGGCCTCTACCTCCTAGGCAGGGGCACCTGATAAGAACCATCAGACTATAACCACTTATTTACCTTATACATTATATTACTATCGGCCGAAAGTTTCAACGAACTTAACTTGGACTGTCTCTTTCCGGGGACCCGGCATACTGAGGTAACTCAGGTGAGGCTCCAGGCATCAATGATCAGATCATCAGACTACTCCAAGTTGAGAGCAGAGTCGCAGACTATTTTATGCTATTTATATCGACTGAAACAAGTCGTGTTTTTGATTGGCTTCTGTCTTGGTACCCGCAGGAGATTTCTCGCTGCTTTTTAAGGAGAAGAGGGGCATAGCCTGACTTGTCTACCTTGCCACTGTTTCGTTTCCCCCCATGTTCCACATACGATCTGAATGCCTCCAGCGAAGTCATGGAAGCCCAACTCTGCCAAGTGTGCCGGGGCATATTCATAGGCGAGAAGGTGCTTCGGGAACCTCGGCCTCATCACCAGTCCAAGAATGATATGCTTGCGGCGGCGGCTGAAGGGTGTCGGCTGTGCAAAGTCATCACCCAGAGCCTGGGATTTGGGCACCTTGAGTCCAGTGAATCACTGGAAGCAGTGTGGTATCTCTCGCCCCTACAAGACGCGGAGAGTCACCATGATTCGAGTTCGACTTGCCCTTGGTTTCGGTTGACTATAGATGCGATGGACGAAGACGACGAGATAATCGACACCGAGAACGATTTAACTGATTTGCCTGAACGGTGTCAGGATGTCGATGAGAAAGGACATGTCCGGCTGCCCAAATCGGGGGCAGATATAAGAGACCCGGATATACCGAGCTCGCCTCCGGCATGGGCTTTCACCCTTATTCCAGCGACGGGTAGGCTGAACTGTTGGAGAGCAGACAGAAACGAGCTGAAGTTTTCATTTCTAATCAACATCTTTCAGATCCTGCGGTTGCAGACATACAATATGAGCCTCCTTCAAGCCCTCAGGACCCTCGGATGTGGTCTCTAGCCAAACAATGGCTCGAGAAATGTCGGAGCGGTCATGCAAAATGCTCAGAATCACGGAATCCCACTTTTTACCCAACAAGACTCGTTGAGATCATCGACCACAGCACCCTTCGGGTTCTCGACTGTAACAACAGAAGACCATCGGGGCCTTATGTAGCGTTCTCCCACTGCTGGGGCCGCGCCGAAACCCTCAAGCTCCTCGAAGAAAACAAGGCCCGGCTGGAAACCAGCATCGACATCGACGAGTTGCCTCGGAGCTACAAAGAGGGCATTGAAGTTGCTATGAGGTTCGGCTTTAGGTACATCTGGATTGACTCGCTTTGCATCATCCAGGACTCTCTGGACGACTGGCGAGCCGAAGCGGCCACCATGAAGGACGTGTACAACAGTGCCTCGCTCACAATAGCCGCAAGTGCCGCTTCGGAGAATTCTGAAGCCAGTTTCCGGCGGAGGGATCCCGCTGGTATACAGCATATCCGAGTCAACCCGACCTGGAACGGCATTCCGAAAGTGCAATATGTTCTAGCGAGCATGGATCTCTACCAAGATGAAATCGCACATTCTCCACTACGCCGCCGCTCCTGGGTTATTCAAGAGTATTACTTATCTTCACGCACGCTAAGTCTAACCCGCTCCCAGATCTGGTGGGAATGCCGCGAGACAATGTACAGCGAATCGTGGCCGAACGGGGTTCCAGAGAGGTTGCGTCACACAGTACGTGACGACCAAACGCGCGAGGAACTGCACAGAGAAGGGCTACAGGGGGTAGGAGGCTCGGGTTACGGGGCTTCCTATTATCATCGTCTCTGGTACAATCTCGTGGAGAAGTACATGAGCTGCCGACTTACCGTTTTCTCGGACAAGATGATCGCGATGGCGGGTCTTGCCAGCTATTTCCAGCCCAACTTGGGGGACGACGAGTACGTTGCAGGCCATTGGCGATCTCAGCTGCCCCAGTCTCTCTGTTGGGATACCTTTCCGTACTTGAGTCGCCCTAAGGTGTACCGGCCATCCCAGTACAGAGCACCATCGTGGTCCTGGGCGTCCGTCGAAGGCGACGTGACGTTTCAACACAACACCCACGATGCAGATGGAAGCAACACCGTCCACGTTTGTGAAGTCCTCGAGTTTAAATCCGTCAAGGCAGGTCCGAGTCCTACTGGAGATTTGAGGGGGGGTTATTTACAACTCAGGGGCCGCTTGTTTCCGGTCAAAATCAGAGAACAATTTCTGACTGTTCCGGATGAGGGTGGCGATTACGGCTACATCAAAGGGTCCGCCGAAGATGAGAACAGAGTCACTGACGGAGATGATGACACGACGGGGGCCAGCCTGGACGAGTTCACAAGTGACAACTGGCCTGTGGTGTCGAGCCTTGACACCTCTGCCGTGGACGTGCTAGACAACGCCGTTCTAGACACGACGAGACGTGTTGCAAGGCTAGCGCACGAATGGGATGGTAGGCTTTTCTGTCTTCCCCTGATTGAGTGGGTTTATCTTGAAAAGCCACGACTGCGAGGCATCATTCTAGGCCATACCCGAGGGGAACCTCCAAGCCGCTATCAGAGAGTAGGATTCTTCTATTGCGAGGGGTCTATTACCACTTCTCACTTTGAAGGAGGCGAGGTTGAGGAGTTTTTTGTTATTTAATATAGGCGAAGTTGCAACTTATCGAGCCGTAGTTAATCAGACTAGACAAGAGTAAGTCTAGTAGCATTTCCTTTGTGTAAGTATGCCATGTATATAGTTTCGTTTGTACTGCAAATCAAGCCCGGCTGTTTTAAACTTCTAGTTTATCCTATATTCCTGGTACAAATGCGAAGTCTAGGTGTCTCAAATGCGATAAATTTCAAGCTTAAGATAACCATTTCTATTAATTATAAGACTATGCTTATGCTATACGAGGTAGTTTCGAAAATCGAAACTTTTCGCAGTATGATAGTATCTGATGAATCAATTTTAGTCAAGAGCGACATGTATTATGTGATAACTAAGACCTGGCTAACTAATATTACTATCAACTGACATTACTAGTTCTATTACTCCTTAACTTACCCATACTCATATTTGATATAACGCAAGACGTTATTGATGTAATCAATTTAATACACTATTATCTATTCAAGAAACAAAGAGGGATGCGCCTGTTCCTGTTACATCAAGCAGAGTAACAAAGCAAGCCTCACAAGAAACCACACATATACGGCCCGGGAAACTGCAGAACATAAACCCACAGCCCCCAGGGCGAAGCCCGCACCTACCTTTCCAACTACCTTCACGAAATTATCCTATCTTTTCTGCACATTTACTTTTCCAATCGCCTGACTAGGTAAGGATGCACCATTCCCATACTTCAAGTCTCTTACTGCTTCCCGATTTCTTACGTTATAGATGATAACCATACCGACCGGTCTCTAGCTGTATCCGAAATGCCTCTCGCCATCACATCCGAGTGCTGGGGCACTTGGGGCGCTGTGATAGAGGATCTTGCCGACAACTTCGAGTTCCCAGCTCGTACTTTTGAGACAGTCAACGGATACCTCACCATATTTACTGGTCCAGGCAGCACACTGCGCGTCAACACAGAGATGTGGAAGTTCATCCTCGACGTAATCCGTCAAGAGGATTCCATTGTCGACATTATTGCCATCACCATTATCTCCAAGGCTGGCAAGAGCTCCAATACCCGTGCCGGTTGGGTTATTACGCGGTCTTGCGCGTCCACGGGACCATCCTGGAAGGCGAGGTTGGCCCTCCTGCTTATATTACGAACAACAACAATAGCAATGGTCACGACAGCGGTTTTCGGCCTCGTTGGATCAAGGTTACAAATGGAGGACGCAATATCATCAACTGCTGCACAGCCGAGTGTGACGGTCCTTTCAAAAATTGCAAGTGGAAGGTTTTCGACTCTGCGCGGATGCAGATCGTCAACCAGGTGCTTCGGCAACAGAACGTTGCTTTGAAGGAGGAGCGAGATGAACACGATAAGGAGAAAGAGCGCATGCGGCGCAGCAGAAACATCAGTAGCAGTCACAATGTGAAGCTCTCCCGAGAGATCACTCATCTAAGATCGGAGGGATTGCACCATGAGCTGCAGAGGTGCAAGGAACAACTTGCTCAGCGAGAGGAAGAAATGCATCATCTCAGGAGCCTACTGGCCGAGCACGAGCGGACGATTCGAGCCCTTACGGAAGAGAAGATCAAGGCAGAGCAAGCCGCGACCACCCTTGCCCACGCCGCCGAGGCTGTGAAGCAATTTGAACTTACGGATCCTCTCATACATCGATGCGACCAGAGCCGGCTCCGGAGTTTCCTGCAACTACGCACGATAGAAATACAAACACACAGGGACAAGGTTGGCAGGGAAATCATAAACGGCAATGGAACTATGGGACTGATGCTGCATCTCCGGCTCAACCCCATTCCTGGTCTGAGCAGTCCGGAACCTCGTTTAGGGGTTCGACTTGGCGTGGACGGGGAGGACGGCGTGGTCTAGGTCCAACGCCTAGGGCGCATGCCTTGCCGCCGAGAGATCCCCAAGCTCAAGTTATGCCAACGCAGCAACCCCACGTAAATATCGGACCTTGGACTGGATTCAACGCTAGCCATGGTCATAGAAAGGAATACAGGAAGGTCCAGAACCCAGGCCTTTCCGCGGGGCCGCAGAGCATTCCAGATGACAATACACCTCCGTCCAAGAAACGCATGGCGAAACAGAAGACGGAAGGACGCTAGGTGAGTTCTGGGGAAACATTCGGTGGGATCTGAAATGAAGAGGCTCTTGTGAGCAACGTGGGTTGGCTGGGGCTCTGCCTCTCTGACCAGCTGTGTTCATTGCTAGGCTAGCCCCTGAGTCCAAGACATGTTAAGCTTCAGTTAGGAAAGTAGCCCAAGAGATGAGGATATACAATGGGAAGAGAAAAGAAGAAGAAAAAGAAGAAGAAAAGAAAGACAGCACGGTCAACCATGAGCCCCTCCAAGAACATATATGCACAAGAACATGTATGCAGCTTATCCATTGTCCTCCTGATCGGATCGGGTGTCGCCGGGACCGCAACGCTGGAAGCTTGACCCTGGCACCCGCACCCGGGCCCTGGCCCCACCATCAGGCCATCATCGAACGTTGCTTCAGTCTTCAGTCACAGCACAGCGCGACGCGATTGAGCTTCAGCATCAGCTCACCTTAACTCCAATGGCTTGATGGTTGATTTCCCAAGTTCATATGACGTCGTCGGACGAGGGGGAGGATCAGAAGTTAGAACCTCAAATACTCCTCCACCAGTCCACCTCGAAGCTCCGTCCTGGACTCCTGACCGTCCTCCCCCCGTAACACCCTGTTCTTCGACGTACTGCAAGGCAAACCATCGAACGCTCGAATTGTCGACTTCCCTTTCTCTAGGTTTTCTTTGAAAAAATTTCTCGAAACTTACCTAGACAGAATCTCCATCGTCGGAATTCCTCCACTAGGCAATACAGTAATAGCAGACCACACTGGAATCGTGGACACCAAGGGCTGAAATGAAGAACCATCGCCATATAACGCACATTAGTCGGGAAGATCTCTACACAGATCTCGAAGCCCGCATTCGGTATCTCCATTCTTTTATAGATTTCAGCAGCAGTACGTGGTTCTTGTTCTCTACTTGAAAGGGCCCCCTTCCCCTTCCCCCCCCTTTTTTCCATCGTTCCGGGACGCCCCATGATCCTTGACCATCTTACATCTCTCAACTAATAAACCTGGTCTGCAGGAGACATTGAAGCCCTCATAACCGGCGCCAAATATGTCAGAGCACTCATCCCCGCTGTGGTCAACATTGTATACAAAAAACTTCTCCAATACGACATCACAGCCCGCGCCTTCACGACGCGATCCACGAGCTTCGAAGGTCCCATGGACGAACAACCCGACGAAGACAGCCCACAGATCCTCCACCGCAAGAAGTTCCTTCGCGCCTATCTTAACAAACTCTGCTCGGACCCCAGCCGCATGGAGTTTTGGGAATACCTCGACAAAGTAGGGTGCGTACATCCAACATCCTGTGCTCCCTTCGTCTTATCCTCCACCCCTCTCAATATTCTGCTTTCGTTTTCCAAGTTGACAACGAGCTCCCGAACAGTATGATGCATGTTGGCCTAGGAAGAGCACATCCCCTCCACATTGAATACGTCCACCTGGGCATATGTTTAGGCTTCATCCAAGACATCATGACCGAAGCCATCCTAGCACACCCGCGACTGCAGCTCCAGCGCAAGATCGCCCTCGTCAAGGCCCTCGGCAAAGTCATATGGATCCAAAACGACCTCATGGCAAAATGGCACGTTCAGGACGGGGCCGAGTTCGTTACGGCCGGTGTTGAGGAGGTGGTCGTCGAGGAGGAAGGGTATCTCCACGGCAAAAAGATCCTTGAAGAGCTCGATGAGATGACGACGCCAGATCGGAAAAAGTCAAACGAGACAGGGGAGGCAGGGCATCGTGGTAGCGGTAGCCCGCCCACTTCTCCTTCCAGGTTACCAAGGCCGTCGTCGACATCGGGTGGCGTCTGTCCCTTTAGTGGGTTGGCCAAGGGGGTCGGGGGCATGACGTTGAAGGCTGAGGAGACACCCAGGGTCGAAGTATCTCGCACGGAGCAAGCGGAGGCTGCATCATAAAGTGTGAAATAATCAAGTTCAACCGCCCTTTGTTGTGATTTTCTTTGGGTATGAGTTGGACATCGCCGCATATCGCTTGTCTTCAGGATTCAGGATTCAGGGGTATTTTGATCAAAGCTACTTTTCTCTTGTTTCTGGGCTTGGAGTTTGTAATTTCATCTGGAACTTGAATCCCTTATTATGTCCACCAGTCCCTCCTCCTTGGATTAATCTCCCTTACAAAAAAATCCCCGAAGGAATACATCCTCATATGACTTGTTCTTGGACTTCACTCCAAGGTGGAGAGAAGCATGAACGAACCTGAAAGGTAATACAGCTGGCGACAGCCGTTCGGTGAAGAAAGCTGACCGGTGGATCTCACGACTCACCGACCCCTTATTCACAACCAAATGCAGAATGCCAAGGCTCCTGTTAGAACATCATCCGCCAGTCAAGAACCACACTGGGAACTAAGATCCTTCCAATTGTTCATCTTTTCATATAACAACAGACTCTTCTTCTCTTACCAACCAACATGACACCCGACCACTTATCCAGAATCAAATCCCCCTGTCGGCTGTCGCCATGCCACGACCTTCGCTCATCCGACACGTCGCCTGCAAGCTCCTTGCCGTCCTTATTTTGCTTTTCATCCTAACCCACATCCGCTGGCCCTTCAATCGAGCTTCAACCCATAGTCATGGCGCATCCCGATCAACTGTCGCATCAGACTCCCCCGTTTCCCTCCACAACCTCCACTTCCACGGCCAAGGACCGTGCCTTCCCCCCTCGGCATCCCGCTCCGCCCTGCTAAACAAGGCCTCCTCCATCCGCGAATCCTGCCGCGCCTCTTCTCCCTTTTCTGCTCTCCTTCCTGCCAGCGACGCTACCACCGATCGAGGACCCCGCCCCCGCGTGGCAACACTGACAACCCAATGGGGCGACCCGAAAGCCTACTACCAAAAAGCCATCCAGACGCACCTCGTCCACGCCCTCGTCCACGAGACCAACCTCCACCTCCTCTGCGCCCCGACCATCCAGGCCCCCAAAGGCGCACCCGATACCCTCGCCAATCGGCTGGAGATCTACTGGAACAAACCCGCCCTGGTCCTCTCCGTCCTCCTCTCCGAAATGGCGAAACCCAAACCCGAAAGGCTGGACTGGATCCTCTGGGCCGACGCCGACACCATCATCCTTGACCACTGCCGGCCCATTTCCACTTTTCTCCCTCCAGAGCTACATGACGACGACGACGACGCCGAAGCGGAAAACGACGGCCTCCCCCACCTGCTATACACAAACGACATGCTGGGCCTCAACAACGGCGTCTTCCTCCTCCGCGTGAGCACCTGGTCCGTCAACCTCTTCACCGCCGTCCTGGGCTTCCGCTTCCTCCGCCCCACCGTCGATCTCGACTACCTCGACCAGACCGCCATGGAGATCCTCATCGCCGAGGACCCGCGCTTCCGCGCCCGCGCCCTCGAGGTGCCCCAGACCTGGTTCAACGCCTACGCCGACCCCAGCGGCCCGTCCTCCGCCCGCGGCTACGCCGGCGACGGGGAGGCCCAGCAGGCGCTGAAGCTGCGGGACTACCATGCCCGTCGCGGCGATTTCCTCGCCCACTTCCCCGGCGATCCCGAGAGGGAAGCCTCCATGACTGCGTGGCTCGACGCTGTCGACCGTTTGGGGAACGTGTGGGCGTCTGGCCGGGTGCAACGCGACGCGTCGGACGATGTGGAACTGTTTTGGAACCGATGGGCCGGGAGGAGGAGTAACACCAGAGTACCAGTGTCTTGATACGATCAACATGGGTTGTCGGTATATCTGTATGTCTGTGTCAGTGTGTCAACCCGTAAGCCTTGCGAGAGAAGCTGCACATCTCAACATTGATTAAAATCACCGAATCTGATATCAAGAGCCGCGGGCCTCAAGGGACTGAAAGGAAACACTCATCATTGCAATCTAGGCTTATGAGACGAACTAGGACTAAGTTCGCGTTTAATGATGCGGTACGGTATAAAGGGACCGGTAGCAAGCGTACAGTCCACCGCGGGATCACGTATTCCCCTAGCCTGCTCTGAGTCTTGGTTATTAGTATAAAGGCTGACCGTAGCGCAATTGCTCCTCACCCATTTCCACTTACCTTTCACCCCTTTCTTATACTTGTGCCATTCTGGTTGCACATCTCCCGCAAAATCTCTTCCCAAGCCCTTATAGTCTGGTAGCATTCAGAGACCTCGTGATGCAGCCTGACGATGCGCCATGGACTTGATCCTCCACCGAGGCCACACAGAAATCGTCTCCTAGAGTGTCACTGCATGCTGCACGCAAGCTGTTGACGTGATCCATGGCGACCTTTCCTGGGACGATCGGCGGTCCTGGTTGGAGCAGATATTTCCAGGCGATTCTGCTGGGACGTTCCCGGTGTCTTTGCGCTGTCTTCGAGAATGGTGGAATCTGTATTCGGGATATTCGGGTGGGTGGGGACGTCGCGAGGGCCTTCCTCAGCTTGCAAAGCCATCCTTGTTATCCAGTTGCTGCGGCTGTGAATAGTAGGATTGAGTTGTGGTCATCGGCCCGTTAACTCCATCGTTGGGACGCATGCTTGTGGTGTGTAGAATGGGATCGCAGGCGGGAGACTATGTCCGTTCGATTTGGTTTTTCAGACCGAAGGAGATCAGGTCGCAAATACCATTGTCGGCGAAATTGCCCCGCGGATTTGGTCTGTCATTCTTGTCAGTCACAGATACGGCCCGTTTCAAAGGCGAGTCTGGCGAGGCTCACCTCGCATCCCCCCCAGCGCCTCAAAAGCCATAGCGTAGTTCTCCAACGCGGCAGAAACGGACGTCAGTCCGCTCTGAAGCCGTGCTAGCAGGCTCTGCACCATGGGCCCGCCCATTCCACTCTGCGGATACATTGTCTTCGTCTTCTCGTGCACCATGAGTAGTGCGTAAGCAGATTGCATTGCGCAGCAGGCGAAAGACGGCATGGTCCTCGACGCCACAATGTCCGACGTCGGACCCAGCAATCAAGGAGCAAGACACAGCTGACCGGAAGGGTTGGGATACGGGATATCATCAAACGATTGGGCAATGTTGAGGGCCGCTCTGAGACAGATCTGCGCAGATTGATGGCTCGTGAAAGGAAAACCAATGCCGGTTCCGGGTAGAACATCGGAATGCGGTGATAGGTGCGAGTGCGGTGATGCAGAATTCGCATCGGAAGACGTACACATGGCTTGCGCAGACAAGGCGCTGCACGCACATGACGGCCAATGTTGCAGCTCAGGAGCACCACCGGCTCCATCCGATTTGCCTTCGAGGTCGCAGTGCTTCCCGCTGAACACCGGGGCGTCGGAGAAGGCGCAATATCGGTGGCATTTGATTCTGGCACTATAAATGGACGTCAGTGATTCCGCTGTGAATATGCCGCGGTCAACGAACTAGATGCGGCACGGTCAAAGCAGCTACCTGTTCAGCTTGATTCGAGCGATACACCGAATGGCACGTGAAACCACCTCTTCTGTCGGGTCAACAGGTGATCCGATAGAAGAGGGTAGTATCCAGCTATCGGCCCTGTTGGTCAGCGGCTCCAGGGAAAGTTCCAGCTCATGCATTCGTTCGTAGATGTGATTCATGTCGCCCTGATCGGCGAGAGTCTTCTTGAGGCATCGGACAAATTGAGTCGCCTTGAGGATGGCTTGCTGGGCTTGAATGAGGATCCCGAATCCCTATTACCCGTTAGCAGTGGTGTACTGGGAGCGGCCTGAACTCCGTAGGAGTTGGGCATCAAAATACCTCTGGATCGGATGCTAATGTCGGGTATTTGGCGGTGAAGCTCGGTGCGAGGGCGACGAAACTTGGTTCCTACGGCAGCGTAAGCGCAAGACGTCATTTCACCCGAGTGTAAAACAAGACTCACAACGCTGGCGACGATGGCGCTTTGACTGGCACAGATGTACTTTAAGGCCCGTCAGTTCCAAAGTCCGCGATTCATGACACCTCTAGGGGGGCAAGGCAAGACCAACTGTCATCCACCAAACTCTGCTTCTGGCTTCTGTGTACTCATCTTCTTCAGTAGAGCAATGCAGAGACAACTCCATAGCTGATAGGAGGGCTTGGCCCGCCCTAGCCTGCATCTTTCTGATATTACCGCGCTGAGCATACTCGTATATGCTGAGTATGTCCAAGGCGACAATGCTCTCCAGCTCAGCCGGAACAGCCGAGTGAAATGGGTCGCGGACCTTCTCGCTTGGTAACCTGTTTAGGGCTTCGTGAGGCGCAACGGAGGACTCGAGGATCTCATTTTCGTCCTCAATGGCCTCGATGGTACACTGCGCAAGATACTGAGCATACTTTCGCCGAAAGAGTAGGCTTTCTCGAGCTGCAGGGTTCGGGTCGTTGGCACACGGGATGAGAGCCAGTATGGCTGATATGGCCAGACTGATGGGTCTTGAAAGAGCAAAGCTGTGCTCGAAGCGGTCTGTGTCTGTCTGGAGCTTCGGGACTGCTTGGTCCGTGGGTATGCTTGTCGGAGGTGGCAGAATGGGGAAGTAGGGGTGGATAAAGACGTAGTAGGCATCGAGTCTTGGGTAAAGTGAGCACGAGAACTTGGCCGGCACCCAAACCAAAGTGAGACTTACATCGCATGGTCGCTCTTGTATGTTCTCACTGTGGAAATTGGAAGATTATCGAACCCGAGAGAAGCGTGGGGAAAACCGTCGCCATTGGCAATTGTACTTGAAACGCCCGGCATGAACAAGTCGTCGAAGATGAAGTCGCTGTCTGGGAAGATATCCTGGAGCTGCTTCAGACCTGCCCCAGGGTCGACGTAGTCCTGCAGAGAAATGGCTGCGGTGAAGAAAAAAAAATGTTAGCCGGATGCTGATGGACCGACCGAAGCCGTTTGACTGGGAGGTGGAGCCCACGATGCTGGTGCACTTCCTCGTCCGCAGAAGTCGGAGAGATGCTCGGTTGTTGCTGTGCCGTATCTCCTGCTTTTGCTTTGTTCCGTACTCGGGCACCTCCTCTCCTGCTGGGCTTGTACAGACACTGCCGGTTCCTGATACGACACTACCCAAGGTCTGTGTCAGTCGGTATGAACAACTCTAGCCTTGAGGAGACGACCGACTTGCTCATACATTGGCACATGGCTGACCACCATCGCAGCGAGTACGAGATGCTCGACTATAGTATGTTATTAACTGGTAAAAAAAAACGTGAGCACCAGAGGCTCGGTCTTGCGGTTTGAAAAGACAAAACATACCATGCGAGGCACGCATTCTTCACAGGCGGGGTTGCGAACTTCTTCCTCCTTACGCCTGGTGCAGCAGCCGACTGCGCCGCCATCTCCGTTATGGGATTCGTCATTCTATTTCGTGCTGATACTACCGGGGTGCGTTGTGTCTAGGCCTTCCGACGCCGCGCTTGTGTCGTGGGTCGTCGCGACTCGCAACGGGCCAAGGGATGTGAGTGAGTAGCAACGCAGCGGCCTAGAAGTCACGCGAGCTTCACTCGTCTCCGGGAAAGCTTGTAGTGAAAATGCGAGGCGTCGAAGTGAGTTTCGAGAGATGCCAAGGAAATGTTCAAGAATCAAGTAGGTAAGCGACGGACACTGCTGCATAAGAGAGGGACATGGCCTTGCTGTTGGTGAGTTCAGAGAAGAAGTAGCAGATGATACGACGCAGGTCCCGACAGGGCATGGTGTGTGGATTACTCATCATCTACCATCTACTAATTCGGACGACCAAAAAAAGAAACCAGTCACATGTTACATCACATGATCTCGCGCTCCGTCCTGTATTCATTAGGTACTAAGAAGTTCCACAGACTCGGATACGCGCTTCGTCGCCAACCATCTCACATTCCAGTTCCGATAAAAAAGACCCTATGTCTTCGCGGGTGAAATTCGGAACCCAGAGCAGTAATACTGCTGGAACCGTTGGGACGCAGAGGCGACGTTGATCTCATTGCTTGCCGTGTGACCCACAGCTTGATCGTACCAAAGGCCAATTCCTGGGTGGAAAATTGCACCGGCGTCATCGACTATCCGTGGAAAAAGCGTAGCAATAATAGGGCCTGCAGTTGGTGAGGGCTTCCGAGTCAAACCGGTTCGGCTCTGTGTGTTTCTGCCAAGCTCGTCCCATTCCCGAGGCGGATTCTCGCCGTAAAAATTGGGCTCCGAAGATAGGGACTCGGTCGATATGTGGTCTTTGGATATCTGTGCACGGCACCAGATCTCAAATGCCCTCTGGAATAACACCCGGACCCTGTCCTTCAAGTCGGCAATGTGTGTTGGCGCTACCAGAGGTAACAACCATCCATAGATGCTGTCCAAAGCCCGCTCCACCACAGAATCCCGGACGGAACTATCAGTGCCAGTCAATCCGAGAATCAGACATCGGAATATGACCATGGATCGTCCGCCTCGTCCAGAGAGGTGGCTGAGCACATTCTCAGCAGACTGCTTGACGCTTTCGGGGATGTAAAACGAGCAGAAGACGAATTTGATCAGAGCGTCCACGAGGCGAACTCGGACAGCAGCGCGGTACAAATGTGTGGTACTCGGATATGTACTTGAATCCAGTTGGATATTCCCGTTCTGAATGGGAGGCAAGGGGATCTTCTCGGTAACTGGGTGCGTCAAAAAGTCGCGAGGATCGTACAACTGGACAGAGATGTTATGTTTGTTAGGACAAGGCTAGCAACCCGGAGACAGATTTAGTTGGACTGAACTTACCACCTTGCCTGTGCGAGGGAGAAACAGAGAGACCACGTCTTCACAATCCTTGGACAACGCCTCGAAATCATTCCGTCTAGTAGTCACTGGTCAGTATCTTTCCAGGTGTCTCGAGAGTCGAGAGTGTTTCCACCAAACTCACAGTTCTTCCCTATCGTCATCATTGAAAGCCTGCAGCCGTCCCTCACCCACGTCATTCTGCAATCTTTTGAGCGCGGACTGCGACACATCGAGCTTCGCATGGTTCAGCTCAGACACTTTCCTAGCCTCCGTAAGACTCTTCTGGAGCTCGTTGTTGGTCTTTTCAAACCCCCCTAAGCGGCTTTGGAGCTGGACTTCTTCTTGTCCTACCCTGTGCAGCTCCCTCTCCTTCTCGAAAAGACTCTTCTGGAGCTCGTTGTTGGTCTTTTCAACCCGCCCTAAGCGACTTTGGAGCTCGACTTTTTCTTGTCCTACCCTGCGCAGCTCCCCCTCCTTCTCGTTAAAACTCTTGTGAAGCTCGGTGTTGAACTTTTCAAACACCCTTAACCGATTTTGGAGCTCGGCAATCTCTTGTCTTACGCTGTGCAGGTCCTTTTCCTTGTCCTTAAAACCCTTCAAAAGTTCGCTGTGTTCCTTCTCAAATGTCTCCAAGTGCTTTTGGAGCTTGCCAAAAAGCGTATATAGTGGCTCGGTATCACTGTCGACTGCTACTCGATGGGCGAATCTCAGTCAAAAATTCGTCATAAGAGTGGCGTTGTATCTCCGTGCACTGTCCAGTTTCTGTCCCAGTTCCCTGATTTTGGCCTCCTGTGCCTCGGATATAGCATGATTGGAAACTCTAGGCATGATGTGTGACAAGTAGGTATCTGTCTGTCGAACGTCGTGTGTCCCTCGAGTCGCGATCTTTCAAAGGCCTTGTCTGCAGAAGCGGAGCGCTGCCATGGAAGGGGGATCTTGCCCTTCTTATCTCTCTTGAACATTCAATGCCCCGTTTGCGAAATGGTGGTATGCGTAGGTAGGCAACCAAAGGATGGCGAATCGCAAATTCCGTGTGATCCTGGTTCGCAAGTGGGGTACATATGCCGGAGGCCGACCACATGCAGCGTGCTGATGAATGGCATCGAGAGGCAGACGCTGTGTTACGTCCATGGCACAATCACCTATGTGTAATAGGTTGGAGAGTGAGGGAGCTTGAAGAACACGCATTGAGCTCTTTCTTCCCCTGCACTACTTACCTACCAGATCTGATAATGCCCGCAGCGATAATGGCGATGCCGGCGATAATTCAAGCAGCTGGCGAGTAGCTTAGGATAAAGGACGAATCGTGAGATGTGCAGTTTGAGGTCAGCCTGCATATCTGGTCGGGAAAGATGAGGATGGAAACTTGGCCAATCCGTGCCATAATACCCCAATCATCCTTCAGACCAACCCGACGTAGTTCTGACACCGAAGATTGCAGAGATGCATGAGCCCGCATGCGTGCACCAGCCTACAGGAATCGAGATGGACAACCATTGGTGTGTTGGACCTGCCTGATCACCGTTCCAAAACATAGAGTTCGACAGACACCATGTCTTGGCCAATGACAGGAAGCGGCAAGGCCTCTTTCTCAATAACGGACCAGCCCTGGCTCGCCATGAGGCCGTGCAAGACCTCCTCCGAAGAATGACGCGGCTTCGTCGCCAGAAGAACCCACGTCGTTGACGAACTGCCCAGGACGTCCCGCCATGTCGTGTTGGCTTGATGCAGTGCAGAGAGCGTCCCCACGAGAGCCGGCAGCATGTCGACGTTGTAGGTGCAATCGCTCAACACGATAAGTGGCCAGGGGCGAGAGCGGACTCGGGGACCAAATGTGCCCTGCCGTCCCTCTTCCCAATCTAGACTCTCGAATTCCGTCGGACAGGTAGTTCCCGGGGACGACGGCAGAAATCTGCGAGAGATATTGGCCAATGCCCTTTCCTGCGCATCAGGTAGGTCGGTCAGGAGGACGAGGGACCGCGGCCGTGCAGATTTGGATAGGGAAGATGCCATGGCGAGGCCGAGAATGCCGACTCCACATCCGAGTTCGAGGACGTTCAGCGGCTGGCCAGAGGCGAGGCGCTGCCGCAACCTGGGCAGGCATGGATCTTTCACGGGGGGGGCTTCGTTGTGGAGGAGAAGCGAGGCTGCGACCAAACCTGCGTCCCAGATATGGCGGGCAATACTCTCTCCGATGTCCTCCTCAAGGTCAAGACACATCAACGAGTCCTCTCTGCCGATGCGAAGACGGCGGACAGAGACGTGTGGAGAATCCGTTCCCGGGCTATGGACGTCGGCCCATGCGGGCATGATTCTGCCAGAATCGGCATGGTTCAGGGAGTTGACAACGTCCCAAGTGCTACCGGCCCATGACTGAGCGGTTGGGAAGACAAACACGCGAAGAGAGACGGATGTCTTGGGAAGATTGAGGTCTGACTTGAGGACTCTGGTACCCGGGTGCCATTCAAGGATTCGGGAAGCCTTGATGTCGGCGGGGCCTGGTTTCCGGCCGCCCGCGTCGGCTGCCGCCTCATATATGCCAGCTTTGAGCTTGATGGGGTCCTCAGGACTGAGGAATGAATCACCTAGATCGGTAGTTATGGTGAAGGATATGCTCACGGCTGACACATCGCCCCGGGTGTGCGAGAGCGAGGGTGGGCGAAGGAAGCGGATGTAATGCATTTCGGTACCATAGTCAGGGATCGATATAATCCATCGGACGCGACCACTGTCGATTGAGAGGGGGTCTAACCGGATCGCAGGCGATGGAATCCACAATTAGGCAGTGGAAATACGAAATATCTCAGTCGCTTACTAAGGCCCCGTTCGACAATCTCACTAACTTGGTAAATCCCACTAAGTTGGCGAAAAAATGCATAACTCATGACCCACCGATAGCATAAGAACCCCTTTTGTATAATTATTTTAGTGTAACTGCATTTTTTATGCATTCCTCTATTATCCCCCTATTATCCAGGTACCACGCTAAGCAGGGGCCTATTAGCTTGTAGATTTTACTATGTTAGTAGGATTTTTATATAGGAGGGCTTAGTAAAGCAAAAACACGCTAATAACTTAGTGTTTTTTTTACTAAGATAGGGTCTATAATTACCCGCGCCGTAATTACGTAGTAATAAGGCCCTAGGTATAGGTAGTAAGGCTAACAACGATACTATCGCTACTTAAGATAACGGAACTATTAAGTATATCACTAAGTAACCCTTCTATAATATCCTCTATACTAATAGAACCCAGGGCCGCTATATCGATATACGTAGTAGTATTCACGATATTCTACACTAGCAAAAAGTAGTGTCTTTTACATACGAAAGACTTAATCCTGCATTACGGAATCGGCTTAATAGTTCTCCGATATAGCTCCCTTATTTCTGCATAAACAGATATATCGAGGCTAAGCGACGGCGTTAAAATAGCGCCTTAGTAGCGTTATCACTTTCACAAAAATCGTGGTGAGATTTCACCAAGTTTATGAAATTGTCGAACGGGGCCTAATAATAAGGTAGTCGGTCACCAGTAAACTAGTGCTACCACGGGAGTTTTTGCAACGATGACCCCGAGCCGAATTATGGTAGGTTAGTCATCAAGTTTTTGACGTGGGTCCGAGCTGTCGTTTCGAGCATCGAGCAACCCAATCTTCCCTCGTTGTCTTCCTCGCTGGTATTTCTTCCTCTTTCTCTCTTTCGCAACTGGTCAAACGGTCGATAGTGAGGTACGACTAATCACTCAAAACACAAGCACTCGACCCGATTAGTCGTATCTCACTATCGTCCGTTTCCCAGCGATTGCGACTAACAACGCAATCGATCCACGTCGGAAGTCTCCGCAACCGGCGGGCAACGGCGCTTTATCGAAGACGCGGACAGCTCCGATACCAGCGATGGCAGCGATAGCGGCGATGGTCCCCAGGGATTGTCGACGTAACATGCTAGATCCGAGGGTCCTATCTTCATTGCCCGAATCTTAATCCTGCCACGCGAAGAAACAATCGAATCGAACGACGTGATACCTGACGACCAATCGTCCAGAAGGAAACCGACCGCCTTGTTGATGAACGACCGAATAATCGCAATGGCCCCCTCTCACCCTCCCGAAGACCTGCTCGGTGCCCTCCTCGGCACCACCGAATCCGACATTATCCCCCTTACCCACGCCGGCGTCAGCTCGGGAAGCAAGGTCTTCGGCGCAGCCATCCTCTCCTCGGCGTCCCTCAAACCGTACACGGTAGCGACGAACGACGAACGCGCATCGCCCCTCCTCCACGGCGAGATCAACTGCATCCAAAAATTCTACACCTCCTTCTTCCCGGACCCCACCAACCGGCCGGACCCCCGAGGGGACTGCGTCTTCTTCGCCACCCACGAGCCCTGCAGTCTCTGCCTGAGCGGCATCGCGTGGTCGGGTTTCCGGGAGGTGTACTTCCTCTTCACATACGAGGACAGCCGCGACCGCTTCGCGATCCCGTACGACATCGACATCCTCGAGTCCGTTTTCCGAGTCCGCGCCGAGGGCGAGGCTGACGACGCTCTCGAGCGCCGCGCATTGTATAACCGCGACAACAAGTTCTTCCAGGCCCGCAGCCTCGGTGAGCTGGTGGAGGCCGTGCAGGACCCCGTGGCGCGCGAGCGCTGGCGGGCCGAGGTAGAGAGAGTCAAGGGACTCTACGATGGTTTAAGCGAAGTATATCAGGAAGGCAAGGCCAAGGGCGTCGAAAGCTCTAGTGTGTGGAAGTAGGCCCCAAATTTTCTCTACGGGAAGAGGAGCGCACTGTGTTGACGATGCGGTTGGGGAGGGGGTGTGTACATGGGAAGGCGTGGGATGCAAGCTGGAAACAGCAGCCCGCGTATGTAGGCCTGGATGGCTCGGGAGTTGTGATGATAGACTACCATCTAGCGTACCTTTCCGTCGGCGAATCTGCGTGCGATGTGACGATCACTGCCAGGATGCGCACGCGGGATCGCATGTCGGGCGAAGGGACTGAAGAGTTAGGGGTAACACGAAAGCAGCAGGTGTGCAACGAGCATTGGCCTTCGTCCCTGCGCCATTCCCTCCCTAAATAATATCGCATTTTATCCTATGGTTCCCATCCTACAATGACCGAGCAGAGATGTAACTACGCCAACCTGCTTTGAAGATTCACGATGTCTATTTTCAGCAAGTACCACACCACTCCAGATGCATTCCCTGCTGTTATGGGTTCTACTACCACCTACCTTTAGGTAGATGTCTGACAACTACTAAGCTGCCTTGTGACGCGAATCGGCAACCGCAAACAGGTCAGCCCCTCATCCGATCAGCGTCACGTCATCAATCTGTCTACCTATTCCTGGAAAGGAGGAGACGCTTCTTCCTTCCGTGGGATGCATACCTTTTGAAGGTGTGATGGTGGCATCTCAATCATCGCACTGCATTCACCGGCCACACTTCACGCTTCCCTCTTTCAACCAAGTATATATATGTACGGAATATTCTGCCATAAGGTAGTTAGGTACATATGTCCTGTTCCCGTTCCCGCATGCTTACCCCTCCATTGCACGGACACTGCCCCTGGTCCCCCAAATCCTCCCTTGGTATCCAGATACAAGTCATCCATAAACCCCTTCTCTCTCCAAACCTCCCAATCATCTGGATAAAATCGAGCTTCGGTTTCTTCTACCTTTGCCTCCCGGGTCTTAAGTGGCTTTCTGGATGCGTCAGACGGTTGTTGGTGGATGAATCCCCCAAAATTCCCTTCGGATCCTAACTACATCTGTGCGTTTAACCCTCGAAGTGCACTTTGAAGACCGAGCGAGGCTGTCGGCTCTTTCGTTATCGCGGAGGGAGTGCGAACCGCGGAGTCCATACAATACCTGGCTTTACTACCTATGAGGACATTAATGGCTGGTCGTACCAATATTTTCAACTCTCGGTTTTTTTCGCCTGTGTTTCCATCATCGCGATGACTTGCCGTTACCAATAACCTAACCAACCCCTTCTGATCATCATATAGATCGTAGCTTTTTCGTAGCTTTTTCTTGATTTCTCGGCATCGCGTATACCTTTAGCTATGTGCCACCGCTATCCAAACCCTTAATACTTTACCTACCACACACTTGAATAGCCCGCACTGGGATACCAACCATACAGAGTACCCGTGCGTGCCATTTCGTCTCCTCGTCTCTATTATGTCTGTGACCGACTCAGCTGTCCTTTCCTCTTGTTCTTCTTCTTCTTCTTTTTTTTTATTAAAAAAGAAAAAAGAGAAAAAAATCCTTTGTCCACACGTAGGAGTAAGGGATGCGGTCAACTGTCGAACCCTATCAGCCCATTGGTCATTGAAGCGCCCGTCAGATCTTTCAGACTGATTACACACTCACAGATCATAGGGCTCGTACCTCATCATGGAGGGTGTACAGATAGATGATATCTTTGTTCCACCCCGTATCGTCGACGGAACCGTCCTAGACATTCCGAGATTGTCATAGCCATGTCTTGCTAAAAAGGTGGTCGACGGGAAGCTGGTCGGGTAGAGCCTTAGATTGTGGCTGGTGGTGTGCAACCCATTGGAACGGGAAGCCGTTGAGGAGGCCGAAATAAGCGCCGGGGGCTTTCCATCACCTCCCCATCCCGTCATTCCTTCGCACCCAGGTTCCCACTACCACACCCTACGGTAGTCGAAGATCATGCGAGATACATAATGACAGGATGGAAGGAATATAGGCGTAAGAACACGCCCGAATGTCTTTACCATGAACCCTGTACGGCATCTTGACTTGAATGTCACATCGGATGGGTGACTGATTTCCTACGCCCCCCCAACCCCTTTCAGGCTTGCTTTCCCTTTTCCCTCGAGTCCAAAAACAGCGACGCACTAAAACAGAAAAGAAGCAAACTCCCAGCCACAACAAGAATGTTCCAAAAGCTGGGCATTTCGGAACCAATGGCCAAGACATGCATATGCAGTAACCGTACTCGGCTGAGTACAGGTCCCCTTTTTAGAATTTATCCTTTGTTCTCAATACTACCTAAGGTATCTACTGTATTCCCCCATTTCCGTCATCACCAAGGGCCGAAAAAGCATATGGATACAACTGCATGGTACTGTACGTACGGTCTTCCATGTTCAACCCGGTTTTTGATAGGAAGGCGGGAAGAGACAAATGGGGCAATGGATGTAACGACCAAAATGGGACGAGCGATAAATTAGTGTCGGTCTACTTTTCCCTTGTTTCTGGTCATAGCAAGAGATACGAGTCCGAGAATCCAATATTTTTGGTTCTCAGATCGTTCAGAATTATCGTTTTCTGTGCGACTCGGTAAGACGCAGCAAAGATGAGATTATTATTGCTTTTTTCTTCCTTTTTTGACATTTATGCACACGCCCCTGACATATGCAGTACGGAGTTATGCCCATTGCCTAGGTACCGTACCCTCAGACAACTCGGGTGAACCTGAGCGAAGTGTCCGTACGCCGTACGACAGAGGTGGGGTTCGGTGAGTCTCGGTGAAACATTCTGTTCCTCGACAATCTTGCTTTCGAAGGTTTGTCTCGCACACCATCCACTGCAAGTTGAAGTAAAAAGCTAGGACTATCATTTGTCTATCTTCTGCTAGAGCCTCTGACCAATGGAAGTTTATGTGAGCCCCCGGGACTTCACGTCGCGATCAGGACTTGAACCCACCACTCCTTCACCCCTTCTCCTCCGATCCTTTGGGGGGCATGTAACATCGCGTAACTACATACACAATGAAGATTGCAAGTCATCCCATCTGGGATTTATTGTTTCATTATAATGATCCAACGATTCCTGTCACATCACATGGAACCCCAACCGCTTAGGTATCGGGGAACCCTCCTCGCCAAGCAGTGAGCCCCCTTGTCCATGAAGTCATGCAGAATACCGCGTGACATGGTACCGCGGGAATGCAGCAGCTCCCTGTCAGCCCACCCAAACCCCTCATCACGCATCATCACACGAGACGGACCCTTCACAAGCAGGAAAGTTGCCACTACTGTGTGGTAGATCATCCCGCTTTGCGCCCGAAGCCGTCACTACGAACAAGTAAACAACCACATCTCTACTTAGGAAGTAGGGTGTGCGCATAGAGAGAACGATGCGCATTTTGATTATTGACCAGAAGCGTAAACGAACGCGGAAAGGCATGCGACTGGGATGACTGTGGTGTTCGGAGTAAGAATGTATATTGTCCTTCTATCTATCATGTGTCTTTCTAACACGCACCCTCTTGCGTCTACCCCGCGATAACAAAACCAAGAGCTCAGGAAGGGTATATCCATGCCAGCACAAATCTGCCCCCAACCTCCTGTCGGACTCGATTCATCAAGTCAGAAGAAGAAGGTCTTTGACAACGCCACCCGTGCGAGTAGTAAAAGAGGAAGAAAAAAAAAACAAAGGAAAAATAAGAAAGTGTTCCAAGGCCGGGTCAACGAACGTTGACTCTTGTGCCTTCTTTCGCAAATGGTCATCTTGCGATGGTAGCTGTACTAGGTAAAACCGAGAACCTGATGGCCGCGATGTAAAACAACCCTTGATATCTTCGCTGAAATCAGAAACAAAGGAAAAGAGAATAATAGATAAATCAAAATCCTGGCCTCCCATTTTTCCGTGCCCTGTACTTTTTGTGGACTGGCGCCTCGCAAATGATAAAAAATCGCTGGGAAGACTGAATTCCATGGCCTCGTATATCGACGGTAGCTCTCCTGCTTTCACGCACCCTCCTCCTTGAATCCGTGGGGCTCTGCAACGGACGGCCGGGTATCATAAAGGAAATTCCTCCAAAAGAAAAGGGCCCCCGGTGTATGGTAGCTTGCGCATGATTAATGTTTATAGGTAAAAGAGAGAGAACCCTGAAAAGCCCCACGCGACGACGATGAAATAAAAATCCCTGGGTAAATCCGGAAAATAGTCCTAATGGTACAAATCGGTCCCCTGGTCTCTGTTGGTAATACTCAGATGGATGTAATGGCGGGTTTGAAGGCCGGTCCTTGGGGCAGTGTTTTCCTCGGACAAGAGGGCAATGGGTCGACATTGAAATCCCTGGGCCATACCTTGGCAAAGGCAAAGACAAAAAAAAAAAAAAGGTGAAATGAACCGGGCTCATCATTTAGTGGGATTCCGGATAATGTCCTCACAGTTAGCGTCGAAACGGAGGTTGAAGAGACGGACACCCTGCATGAACCGCTCCGTCTTGTCCAATTCCCGCTCTCGACCGAAAAGGGTCTCGACGAACTCGACACCGGCGTTCTTGCCGAGTTGGGAGCCACCCTTCTTGGTGCTCGCAGCCTTGAGCATGGGCTGCTCACAGGCCTTGAGAAGCTTGCGAAGTTTGTCCTGGAGGCGTTCGCCGGAGTCGATAAAGTCCTCCATGATCTCCCGGTTCTCTTTGGAGCGAACTCGTTCGACACATTCCTCGGCACGCTTCACCTTGCCGGACAGCTGGATGAGAAGCAGCCAGAGATCGCCAGCCACCTCCGCAATGGGAGTAGATGGTCCATGACGGTAGACGGTCCAGTCGTAAATCCACTTGCCCAGGGAGTTGGCATCGAAAACACTGCCCAAGAGGAGAATGGGGTCCTCAGCCGGGTCCCAGTTCTTGAGCGAATAGCCGGGAGGGATGCGGTGTCGCTTGGCGTCAGCCTCTGTTGCCTTGGCTGGTGCTGGGGCAGCAGTCTTCTTGGCGGTGTGGGAGCTGGTGGGACGTGCCGTGGCAGGTCGCTGGGGGACGGTGGCCGACGATCGCCGGGCGTGGGTGGTGGGGGTTGCTCTGGGGCGAGGCTGAGGTTGTTCGTAGGCAGCGTCGCGGTCTTGGAACGTGTAGCCGCCCTGCGGGTACGAGTGGAAATCAGTGGAACGTCCACGAGAGGCGTGTAAATAAGAATCTTCGAGGTACGTCCTGCCCCCCGCCTGACGCGACTTTGCCGGGATGATGTAGGTCCGACCGTCGACCTCGATAATCTCGTCTTCATCGGAATCTCCATGGGGGGTGGAGGACCGGACGTAGACGAAGGAACGCCGGCGCTCGTCCCTGGGACGTGTCGGAGTGGACCACGAAGGCTTGCGCGAATGATGACCACTACTCACATTGGCCGTGGCATAGTAGCCATCGCTCGTGTACCGAGGCGACGCCGTCGGGGGACGAGGACTGTACTCGTTGAAGCCAGTGCTGGCGTTGCGGAAATGTGCCCGGGTCGCTGGTCGTTGTGGTGTGGCTTGTTGTTGGGCGTAGTAGGAGTGCGATGCCCGGGGCGATGGTGTTGGTGTGGCGGACTGGAAACGTTCCCGGCCGTAGTAATACTCGTCGCCGGGAGTCGAACTGGTGTACGGCGAATAGGCCATCTTCTCTTTATCCTCTTTCGTCGTCTTTCTTTCTTCCTAATCTCTTGCGATGTCCCTCGACACCCGCGAAAAATCTCGCCCGACTTCTCCCCAAAACGTCGTGTTATTTATGTGGTGGCTTTCGAGTCCAGTCCAGTCGCGCCGATGTCGAGGCGCGTTAGAATAGTGACACCTGTCACCTTGGTATGTGGTCTGAGAAAGGAGGGATCAAAAACTGTGGTCTGTTGCCGGACATGTCCAGATGTATTTTTGTGTCGATATCCTCCGGGGTTGGAAGGATTAAGGTGGGCACCAAACGAGGCCGAAAATCTCCTCGATGATGCTGGAAGGTGCTGGATGCTTCGGGAAAGCGGCCAACACGATGATGCTTCCCTTTTTCTTTTCCGTCTTCTTCTGTTTCTGCTTTGCCTGTCTGGGCTAACGCGCGAAGCGATTAGCAGTTGGTGCGATGTAAAATTGGGAAGAGGTTGTTGGGTTGGCAGAAGCCAAAAATTATGCGAAAGAAGAGTAAAAGTTGGGGGGGGGGTTCTGTGAGGGCGAGGCCTTTTAATATTGTCGCCAGATTTGTGGGTGCCGGACCGATGCACAGCGCCTCCTGATGGGGGGTGGGGTGTGGCAGGAAGAGAAATTTGTCTTGCCTAACATGGGTGTGCGAACAAGGGGTGTGAAGGGAACGCCAAGGGAGACCAGGGGCAAGGGGCCAAGGCAAAAACAGACGGAGCACAGCCTAATGGAGGCGGCCAGAGGGGTGGAGGGGTGACTGCAGGCCTGGGTCCTAGGTACTTCGTCCTGAACACCTACTCGGCCGGCCAGGTTTGCTGCAATGTGTACGGATAGCTCCCGTCTACCCGGAGACAAGGTGGGGTGAACGTATCAACATATTCCCCCCTTTACGGTGGAACGTCTACAACGGTTCGTACAGACCCGATAGGAAGAGTTTTCGTAAGCCTCTGCCGATTCAGCCACACGGTGCCAGAAGATTCTCTAAAACGGAGGGCGAGATGCCAGTGGATTAGACATTGACATTCAGCTTCCTACGACGTACGAATCCTATTCCTTACGCTCGTCGGTCTGCGTGGTGGTGTAATATCATATGAATAATGCGAGCTGACTCGCCGAAATTAGGTACTGTAGTTCCAATGAGGGGAATGGGCAGCACTTGGCCGGTGCGTTTTGGAGGTGTGGCTCCCCTGTCTACGATAGGAATGTGAAATACGCGCACAAGTTGGTCATCTTTTCCCCCGGAGTCGGGAAAGGCTGCGTGCGTCAATTCATCAAATATTACCTTTTAATTTTGACCCAGATAACACAAAAAGTCGGAAGAGGATTCCCGTCATCAAGAATGAACTGAGCGGTCTTGCGAGATTTCGTTCCTTTATTTCGTTCCTTTATCCGTTGCCAACCCCTCGGCTTTCCCAACTGCAACACGAGGGGCGGCTGGGTGGACAAGGGGGGTTTCCCCCGGTGAAGGTTGGTCCACCGAAAACTCCGGGTCCCAGGGGATAAGCGAGATTGTAATAAGGTGCCTCGAGGAGCACACGGGCCCCAACATCACCAGAGCGGGATCTCACGTCCCAGTGCCGCTTGAAAAATTTTCTCCAAGGACGAGCGACGCTTCTGATTGCCGCAATCACACGGCCCTGGACAGGGGGCATATCGATTGCAATTGCAAGAAATGCCCTCCCTGGGTCGCAAAAGCGTCACCTAAACCCAATCAGCTGGCGCCGACGGAATTGAGGCCCAGGCATGCAAGGGATTTCGTGGACTCGGAGAGAGTAATATGCGGAATATGATTCAAACTCGGCACGGCGACAAGAGATGAAGGCAGTGGCACGATATCTGCGCTGCCTTGTCCACGGACAGCAGAGTGGGAGGGCGGGAGGAGAGAGGGGGTTTCTATTTGGGTCGGTTCCTGCGAATTGCTTCGTCTCGACGAGAGTTCCTATGAAATGAGAGAACGAAGGTCGCCCGAGTTGTGCTCTTACGAATCCTTGTCGCCTCTTATCCACCAACGGGAGAACAAACTCTTGTTTGCACGCACAACACCAGGTTCGTGTAAAAAGCGGCCTGCGATCCTCCGTGAGGTACTTTTCGAGAGGGCATGCGAATGGGTCCCGGAGGTACCACCTTCAGATCCCTTGCCCTAATTCACACCACCAACCATGCAAAATCCGGATCCTCACGTTTCTGTGCCGTGCTACAAGAGTAGAAAACCCGATGCGGCTGGTAATTATCAGTAGGGACGGCATGAGACGTCCACCTTATACCTACGTACGCACGCACGCAGGGGACGACGGGAGAGCGATTTCAGTTCAACTTGACGCCGACGTACACGTACTTCGCAGATGTCACGGTGGCGGGGTAGGGATTTGGGTGGCCCGGGCGATGCTCAAGAATGAAGGACAGTAATTAATACGCGGAATACCTACACGTTTATGAAGCAAAATAAGGAACGGAGTAAATGTTCAGAGAGGGCGCATACGTAGCGCAGCGCGCAGCGGGAGGGGGATGGTTGGTGGAGAAGGAGGGGATGAGGGGTTTATGTAAAGCGTCGGCCTGAACAAGCATGGAATTAGGAAAGTGTGACGACGTGATTGACTGACATGATCATGATATAGGATGGATGATAGCAGGGTGTGGAAGGGGTAGGTAAGTATGGGCGGCGCCCATGATGATCTTCTTCACGAGACGTTCGGCGTTCCCCCATTTCGCTGCCGGTATCAGATACCTAAGGTAGGGGCCAGGCCGTACATGCGTACGTACGTACCTACGTACGTACATACCTTGTTCTTCCAGCATGATTCGGCGACATCGTACATACAACGTACGTTTGTATTCTTTACGGCGGCAGAGGCACGGTCCGAATCTGAGGGGGGGTCATGGACGACTAGCCGCTTCCCGCCCCCCTTCGATAGATCAGGTACATAGGTACGTACTACACTTTGCCACTTCGTCTCTGCCACGTGAGTTGCTGCGGCACTGATTCCTGTCACTCAGCGCCGCTACTGTGCCCAGAGTTGCATGAACGACTACGATATTGTGACATGCGATCGTACAAACTTTGATACGGTTCCTATACCGTAGTTGCGCCTTCTAGAGCCTGCATCGTGGACCAGGCACCGGGCTCTGCCTGTTATCATGCAACCAAAGCTCTGAAGGCTTGTCAAAGAGCGTGACAGGAGGACTTCATGAAAGTCGAATCATACGTCCCTAGGTGATATTGCATGCTTACATCCCATTTCGTGGAAGAGCACACATCTCAATATCCCTAAGGCCAGGTCTGTCTCTTTCACAGACTGATTGGAGGAGTTCGTCAATCACAAGGACGCTTGTGCATGGTGACGGAATAACCTGGGGTACTTGCAGCGGCTACCTTACGCACGCTAACCGCTAAGGACCCTTTCAAAAGTAGTCACATGGGCCCCAGATACGTACCTGAGCACCAGCAATCCAATCTTCTCCTCACGAAACGTACGAGAACCGCAGTAGAAAGAAGATAGTAGGCTTTCCGTCCTGTCCCAAATTGATGTTTCTAGTTCTGTTTGTCTATCGTTGACACAAGTTTTATCACTTAGTACTCTTTGCTTTTGGCAACAGAAGCAGGCGCCAGGGGGATTTCAGGAGGTTACTGTTGTTGACTCGGTACACCTCATGCCACGATACCTTTGCTCCTGATAATTAGAGCCCTTAGCTGTGTTTGCCTTCGTCCCATCTCGCCGGGTAGCTTTACCATACTTGGTTTAAATCAGCTGGGGTTTGTGATGGTCGGCCACATGCCATGCTGCTGTACCAACTAGGATTTGTGGAGCGTCGTATACCTGTACTTCGCAGACGCCAACGGTCCATCGTCGTGGGGGCGGGGGCGGGGGCGGGTCAATCGACCACCAGAGCTTAACACCTCTTATTTTGTGGTGTCGAATGGGGTTGACGTTAACAGCATCAAAGCCATAACGGCGTTGTAACGAAGATTCTGCGATACATTGCTTGTGTGTGGCCCCGTGGACCTCTTATTGATCGTACCAACGAAGTTGGCGACCTTTAACTTGGTCACCGGTACACCCTTGTCGTTAGTAGCATTATCGACCCGTCTAAGAAGCCTCGCCCCAGTCCCTCGACGACGTTTTCAGGCTTCTCCCAGCATACACTGTTCTGCGAGGCCCGAAGAGCGGGGTGTCTTTGAGATTAGTAGAGGCCCTACATCCTGTACGAATGAGATAGTCGCGAATACAGTCTTGCACACCGGCCGTCACTCTCTGCCCTGCTACTTTCTGCCCTTGTGCAACGACCGAACCCTCTGCTTTATAAGACATTGCTTTGTGAAGAACTTGTATGGTTGGTATAGTAGCTCTATGGAGTAGACGAGGCGAGTATTGAATTTGAGGAAGCGGAAATGCGAGAGATCTATACCTTTTCCTCATTTCCGTCTGGTGTTCTTAAAAAAAAAAAAAAAAAACCCCCCAATACTGTGTCTGTATTTCATTTCCCAGCCACGGAATTATAGTTTCCCAAGAGTTGAAATGACAACCAGCCACAGGAGTATAAAGTATAGAGGAAGCTACCTAATGCATGCACTAACAAGCTCGAGAGCGCCGCTAACCTTCACCAGCCCTAGGCAACTCTGCACCTACCGGCACTGCGCGCGTTTCGTACAGAACATTGCTGGAACAGGTCGGACAGATGTGGTCTTTGCCCGGCACCCTGTCATGCATCTGCATCCGCGGTCTTGCCTATTATGTTTCTACAGAATACTTCGTCATTATTGGCACACGCCTCGGTCAGCATCGGTGGAAAGAGATTATGGTACACCGAGGGACGCTGTCGGTACATAAGTTTTGAAGACACAGCCCTTCAGCGGGCGGACCGGAGTGTTTCTCCAGGCCTTCTTTCTCTCCATTGCCCACCAGGTCTTTACCAGCCGTACAGTACGGGTGAGAGGTAGTCAGACTGTTTTCGGGTCCCTGAATCCACTGCTGGCACGACTCCTGTTCCTGCTACCGTGTCTGATATTCGATAGCGATACACCACCCCCTTGTGGACCAGACCGGGAGCCCTCCTTCAGAAAAGAAATTGGACGGCCAAAATAATTTCGAGGCCTTCGTACTTTCACCCCCTTATCCCTGTAGACTCTGGAATGATGGCGTCACCCTGCTCCAGCCTTCCGACCTTTTAAGTGGATCCCAGACGGAACGCTCCAAGTCTTTTCCAGAATCCCTCAGGACGGAAGGCCAGGAGTGGCTTGTTTCCTATCCCCTGTCCACACACGCACGGTACGGAATATCGCCAGCGCTTTTCTTTTCCGTCGGCCATATTGCTCCCTTTGTCTTTCCTTCCCTCTTTTTCTTTTTTTTGTGTTTCTGTTTCTCCTTCTGGATGGCAAACGAGGGAAAAAAAATCTTCGCCGAAATTACCTCTCACTCAAGGTCTCCAGCCTCGCTCTATCTCAGTGCCCCGACCACTTTCTGTCCTCGCACCGAAACCCGAGGAGAAGGCGTTATCGCTATTATGACTCACATCACATGGATTTGGCGGGAGTTTGCCAGAGAAGGGAAATGATAATTAATGGCGAGTAATTTCCAGGGGGACGACATTTCGTCCCAATGCCATGCTGCATCGCTGTCCAACGCCAATCTTTGGTCGACACACCCTAGGGGAGTTGCGGGCGAATCGGACGACCTCAGCGACTCTCTGTCGACGCCTATTGGTCCCTGTGGTAGAATCTTGAACACGTCGCACGGCAGGTTTGAGACTATTCAGCATTTAGCGACCAGATCACTATTCGTCGTGGTTGTTGCTATATTTCGTGGATTTCACCAAAATAGGAGGGGAAGCTGTTGTATCATTGGTAATGGGATCCACGTGTAACGCACAAGCGCAACGCGGTTTGGCTTATGGTCCTGCGCAGTGATGTCGTTGCAGATGAGAGGAAGAAAGGAACGGGAGATGGCTGATGCCTACCGATAGTGGTCGTAATGGTGATGGTGGTGATAGCACAGAGTAATCTCTTTCCTGATGATCCATCCCCATGGTTCCTTCAACTCGGACGACGATACGCTTTGGCGTTTACAACTGCGTTGGCACCTTCTCGTTGGGTCTTGATTGTTATAAATGTGCCTATCACGGCATTAACTACTGGAAGAGGATTTTCAGCCAAGACAAATATGACATTCTGTGGTCCATCTTTCGCTGTTTTGTCACGAAGATCACCTTTGTTTCTTTTCTTTAGGGCCGGTTCCATCGTCTCACCGACTCGATTTTGATTTTTTGTTTTAAATTCATCGACTCACTCCTACCACCACGATCCTTTTTTTAACCCAAAGCTATCCAGTCGCATAGCCGGTCTTCCTGGGCGAGAATGCACCTGCAGCCGGAGGAGGGGTCCTGCTTCTTTCTTTACACTATCAAAATGTCCGCCCGGCTTATCCTGCGGTCTGCAGCGTGCATGCTGCCATGTACGGGTGGGCGTGTGTGAGTTGCAACTTGAGACGAGGCACACCCTCGTCCAAATTTATCGCAGGGATTAGATGACACCAGGACGCTAGGGCTCAGTGAAGTAAAGCTTTGCATGCGCCCATGGGCACACACACACACACACACACACATACATACCTCAAAACAGAGCATAACGGGACAAAAGGGGAGACTTGACATCGAATTTCTCTCTGCAATGGGAACCGAAACGGATGTGTCCTTCAAAATGCAGCGTAGTTGAGCCCTCAAATAAGTATCCAGACTAAGGGTACGGGAATAGGGAGCAGGAGAGGCGGCCCGAGCAGTATATTCACGGGCAGAAAAGACCACTACGATGACAAACCCCGGACACCAAATCCTTCTTGTCAGGGCCGGCTTCGGCCCGGTTTCTGGGCAGCAGAGGCGTCGACAGGGAAACCTGCAACGCACATCGTCCAAGCCTGCAGCCTGCGTGCTACGGAGTACAATGGCGGCAGGCATGGCGCACATATGGCATCTTCGGACACTTAAAGAGCACACAGCTATTGGCTCTAACCCGCTCGCCCCATTCGGGACGAGGGACCAAACCCTGCCAGACAAACCACACAATATCTTCAAAGCTCAAGTTCGATTTTTTTTTTCTGGTTATCATCATGGTCCGGCCTCACAGGCTCTTGACTTGTTTGCTGATCGGCCGGCTGGGACCGTCTTATCGCAAAAGCTCGAGTCCTACCAACGAGGTCGAGGAGTTGGTGGGAGAGCATCATCGCCAACACATCAAGCAGAGTTGACACCGCAGACACTTTCACCGACGAGCGGGCGCAAGCGATTGATAATGGAAAAGGTCACAGCGGAGGACCCGGCGGCCGACAATGCGGGCCTCCTCTTCCTCTGCCCTCCCGTCCACCCTTTCGCATTTCTCAGTTACACGCCTCTGGGTCGCGTTGGACACACGCCTACTGACCGATAAACTCCCGTCACCGCTTCACCTTCACGCACACGCCTCTCTCTTCTCTTTTGCGAGGAGCGATGCATATGAGCCCAGCCTATTGGGTTGGTCTCCGTGGGTTCCGTAGACTGCAAAACAGGCAGCTCGCAGGATAGGGCTGGACGAGCGCCGTGCCCTGATGGGGCTGTTGAGTCTCTCCAGGCATCCGGCGCGCTATTCCAGCAAATGGTAGTCACGAAATACCCTGGTAGCTGAGCTATATGCTGAAACTAAACACACAACAGGGCGTCTCCAGGACGAAGAAGCTATCACCGCCTTGGAAAAGACCAGAGTCTCGAGGTAAGGGCTTGTTCCGATTGCGCATCTTGTTGATCCGCTGTCGGTGCGGGTCTTGCAAGGCTCGGAAGCGCTTGTCCTCGAGAAAAATAGCCCTACCTATCACCAACCGTAACACAAAAGGTAACCCCAACGAAGGTGAGAGCAAGCCACCTAAAGCCACGTACCGGGGTGATGATCGTGGCTGTGTAAGCACGTGATGCTTCCATCATCGTTTCACGAGTCCAAAACCGAACATGTCGCCCCATCATGTGACTCGACCCATGGACCTCTCGACCTTATCTCCGGCTGTGTCTTCTCGAACGACCTTCAAAGAACGGTTCTCAACAACTCTGCATATCTACATCTACACCCTCCTCCTTGCCATTTTACTCAAAATCATTATCTCAACGAGTGACGCATGAGTGCAGCAGCTTGCATGACTTTCTCATTAAACATGCAGCTTGCAGCTGGTTTGGCGAGGTGGTCGATGTGGTCGATGTGGCTACGGTCGTCGGGCATCAAGGGGAACGAATAATCGCGAATTGGCCCTACCCCTCCAGTTCCTGTTTCTCTTTTTCGCACCTCTACCCCTCCCTCCTTGGTGGCACGACTTTTATTGCACGGATTTGACAGAATGAACTCGGGGTACTATTCATGTCGGTTGAAGAGAGCTACGGACAAAGCGACTGGGACTGCCTTTGGAAAGGCTGGACAGATTATTACCTCGTCTGTACACTCGACGGTACACGAGGGTGTGGTGACTCACCCTCCTCCGCTCATGGATAACGAAATCGAGCATCTGATTTGTATGACTGATGTTCCTATCCTTCACCCGGGGGCCAAGGGGGGTAGTGGGCATAAAGGAAGCCTGATGACTTTCCATGGCGTTGTCTTGGGCCGTGATAAAGACGGGAAGATAACCAAGGCACCTATTTACGAGACGTTGGTCGCTTGGGAAATCCTGACTTGGCCTACTTAGTACTCTGCAGCTTCGTATTGCTCGTCTCCTGACTGGGCGGCCGCGACTTGTCTGGCATCAGGTAGCCAAGTGACTCAAGCCCACGTAGACATAGAAGCCCAGTCAACGGCGAGCGGGCTGGGATCGGCTGGGATCGGGGGCTGTGTCAAAGCGGTGCCGCTCCGCCTACAAGCGGTCCTCTGCCTGTCCCGGGCTGCTTCTTTGGAGGGCATTCCCGTCTGTCCATGCACTGGCGCTTGATTCATTTGCCACTGAAGTCATCTCACCCTGAGCTTCCAGTTGGGTTATGGAGGCCTCGCTATTGTCTTGTCTGCACGACTTCGATCCGCGGGCATGGATGACACCAGTGACTTTTTCGGTGGAACTTGGAATATTGACACATGTTTGTCCCTCCAATACACAGGGTTTGTTTGTGTGAAGTAACCACATAGCTCCATTCGATTTTGGGCAAAGAGGAGGAGACCATCAATATGACTCTGGATCCCAGAGAAGCCGGCAAGGTTGCCGACTTCGGCGAACTTGGTAAGTGAAAGGTTCAGACGGCGTGACATTTCCACCCCTCCCCCCGGGGGGGTCGCTTGGTTCTTTGGTCTTGTGTACTCATCAGTGACAACAGCGCTAGGTTATTATTGATGGCAGTGAATGGGAGCGTGCTTCATCCTATCTAGAGATATCGATAATCTGGCTGACATGGGGCACTTGATATTGCTCCGTCAACTGACCTCTCAGCAGTTGAGTGCTTCTGGAGTCCGCCGGAGACAACCATACTGTAACATGGATAAAACAACTTCAAATTACAACGTTGATCGCGACAGAACTGCGAGGGTTCTGCTTCCGGAACCACTATTCAAACTGTCAAGTTAGACTGCTTCTAATCATAGACTGGAACCAATACTCAATGAAGTCACAAATGGGTCAGTGTTGATTACCGGCCCGTAGACTGTAGTCTAGTACGACTGGACTGACTTCTATTCGTTCGGTGGAGCTCATAGAAAGAACTGATAGAATCCGACTCGGTGTCGATTCGGAAGCCTGGTGCCCCGTAGCTTATAAGCCCAGGGTTACGGCTTGAGAAGTAGAAATGCAGCACGACTGCGGTACAGCTAACTATAGTCTCCCCCCAAACCAGGGAACATGGTTGTCTGCTCCGAGGTAGTGCTCTTGGGTAGGCTTGTATCTGTCTGTATCAGCTAGTCACAGCCCGTGGCGGCAAATCAACAGTCATCTCTTCTGGGCACTGGGGTTTCATGGTTTGAATTAGAAGACCGAAGATGCCTGGAAATCTCAGAGACCAGTGATCTCCCCTTCGACCATGGATTGGGAGAAAATGACTTTGGCTCATCACGGAAGGCTGGCATTAGAACGCAAACATATGCTATCATACACGCAGCGCCGTTTATTAACTGGATCTGTGTCGCCTGATGTGCTGATCCGAGACCTATACCGGGCTCTGACCACCAGGCAGCGTAATATGATGTAGTCTCAGCTTGGTCTTCAACGCTCAACCCCTGGAAATGTCGTTCGCCAGAAAGACCGAAAACAATAACCTAAATGTATCGAGTGGGAGATTAAGTTTGAAAAGGGGTTTGAGGATGGACAAGTGAAAGAATGCAGTGTCTGAAGAACCTTAGCCTTATTGGTAGGCAAACACTTACAGGTCATCCAAAAGGTTTATAGTAATGTTAAGCTGGACTGTTTCAACATGAGAGTAGCGTTGAAACTTGAGAGAGCTTGGTGATGGTGAGTCTGAAGTGGCGGTACAGGCAGCGTTGTGTTGCAAATAGAGGGTCAAAGGCAAGGCAAACCCGCAGAGGTCTGTCTGGGTTCATACGCTTTCAAGTTTCAGAGAGTTGTTGGAATGTGAATAAGATGACTTTCAAACTTATAAAGCTTTCTCCTAGGAAGTGTATGAGGAGGCACGTAGTCCAAGAACAAAGTCTCTTTTATCCTGCAAGTAAGTACCTAGGTAGTACCCATACTTTACATTGCCTTAAGTACGAATGCATCCTTGAGTAAATGTACTTTATCGTACACACGCAAAGGAAGACAGATGGAACTACCTTACCTACCTTACCTTACCTGTAAGACTGGGAATCAGAATCGAACTTTAAAGTTCTTTCCCCGAAGGCCACTGCTAGCTTGGCATGAAATATTTTGTGTTCGGTGTGAATTGGTGATGTAAGCTTGTTGGAGATGGTGCTGGAGTCCCTCAAGGTCCATGGCTCCATGCAACCCGCAAGTCGTGACATCATGGACCCTGCGAGTAGGCACGAGGCTTTCCACCATTGAACTCTTCACTCATTTCCCGGCTCATGACTTCCCTCATCCAAGATCCATTTGAGAAAAGAGGTCTGTTCATATTAACTGCTTTCCGAGACCAGATTCTTTGGATATAATTACACCATGAAGGGCACTGTTCAGAGGCTCCTGGTCCTCCTTGCCCTACTAACCCTCGCGCCCATTATTGTTGCTTCACTCTTTCCCTCAGATCAGCACATCATGTCCTCTAAGAACAACGACATGGTCGAGGTCCAGAAGCGGTAAGTCCCGCTCTTTTTTACGAACTGAAGAGTCAAGATTAGCAAGTGCACTTCCCCCGTGACCCTACACCTGACTTACATGGTTACACCCTTACAGCCTCTTCGACGCCGAAATCATTCCCACGGTCATCGACGTATTCAAGCCCATTATGGGCTTATCAGTCGAATGGGGAGGTTCGAAAGATGCGGCGTCCCTAGGAAATACCCTGGATCCCTCGCATCTCCAGTCCTCCCCGACAGCTCGCCTCGAAAGGGCCGATCCAGAAGGGGACTCCAGAACTGCGAGCATCCTACGCCCAGGCATGACCTACGTTCTAACCCTGACCGACCCCGATGCTCCCTCGCGAGATGATCCGAAATGGTCCGAGTTCTGCCACTGGATCGCGTCTGGCCTTGTGCCTCCCTCGTCTGCCAGTTCCTCGTCCCTCCCCCTCGCCGACCTGAAGGACGTGATGTCGTACAAGCCGCCATCCCCGCCTCCTGAAACAGGCAAGCATCGCTATGTTTTCCTCGTCTTTGTTCCGGCGAACGGGACCAGTGAGCCCCTTGACTTGTCGAAACCCGGCGCCCGGAAGCACTGGGGCGGTGATAAGGCAGGGCATGGGGTCAAAGACTGGGCCGACACCAATGGACTTCTTCCGATCGGTAGGTCCAATTCTGCAAGGTCCTCTAACGATCAAAGGTGAGACTGATGCTCTGATTACAGCGGCGAACTTCATCTACGCGCAGAACGAAAAACAGTGAGTCTGCACCAGGGAGGAGCAAGGTGTTTTGATATGCGTGGTTTATAATACTGGAAAGCGATAGCTGGGCCGGCTGGGTTTGGACATAGGGCTTATAAGTTGGTAGTCGATGGGCCAATGGCAAAGAAGGGCAGAATAATATAAGGACCCATGAAGGACAGCAACAAACTCATTTGACACAAGAAATTGGCTCCAGTTTGCAGTGTAAGGGACCGAGGACGAGATAAGAAAACGTGGATGGACGGCAGGCAAGGCTCAAGAGCGTCGGTTTTATAAAACCAGATCAAGGCCCGTTCTCCTCTGTCTTGTAAATATCATTGTACCCTCTCAAGCTCTGCCGCTCCAGATCCGGGAGGGAGTTCCCCTTGAAACGTTCAGGATCTAACGCCTCGCGCAGTCGCGTATCAATCTCTTCTCCCTCGATCAACTTGGAAATAAACTTCGCCGTGCCGGAGGCATGAGTAACCCAGACGGCCACAGCTACATACAGTCCCTTCACCGATGAGACCTCTCCAGCCAGCGGCACATTGTCAGGCGTCATGGAGAAGATGCCGTTGATCTTGTCCGCGCGAACCGCGCCTGGGAATTCCTCCCGGGTCGGATCTGGAAACAACGTCGTCGCGGCGTCCAGAGCCGGCTGGAAATCCCCCACCCAATTCCCAATCGCACTGCCGTCGATGGGCTTGTAATGCAGCGGCCGGTGGTCGTACGTTCCGATTCCGTAGAATGTCCCGTGGTCCCGAACGTAGGCATGGTGCTCGGGCCACCGAACAAACGGCAGCCGACGGAGGAGCGGACCCCGGACTCGACCGTACATGTACGGATGGCCAACGGGCACTACGGGTAGGGGGAATCCCAAAGCCGCCCCAAGTTCCTGCGCCCATATGCCCGTCGCCAAGCTGACGCGATCCGCGACAAGATGTTGGAGGCGGGAGTCGTCCCCGACCTCGACCTCGACACCGGTCACTTTTCCTTCGTCGATACAGAGCCTCTTGGCCTCTGCCTGGAGAAAGCGTACGCCCGCCTTCCTCGCCTCGTCTCGGTAATAGTTGGTAATGGCAGGAGCATCCGCCGTCCCGTCCGCGGGGAAATGCAAGGCGGCGTCCGAGTCCGAGGGTTTGACAAGCTGCGGTGCCAGCTCGGCCGCGTCATTGACGGTAATAATCTCCGCAGAGAGGCCACGCTTCCTAGCAAGCTCGCATCGTGGTTCGAGCCGGCGTATCCCTTCACTGCCGAACGCGACTTCGAGCCCACCGACGGTGCTGAAACAACCGGGGACCTTGAGATACTCGGCAACAGAGTCCCTGGCCAAGTGTGTGAGGACTTCGGAGTCGATGTACTGGCCGATGAAGCCCGGGGCATGGCCGGTTGATCCGACAAGCGTGTCGATGGAGCGGTCCACTACGGTGATGGATCGCTTCTTGCTGGACGACGACAGGAAGTGTGCTAAGGCGGAGCCGACGATGCCGGCTCCGATGATCAGAACGGATGCTTCGGCTGACATGGTGCACTACCTGTAACCTGACTCGCTCCGATGTAGAGTAAGTAGCTGTGACTCGTGAGCTGTGGACCTGTGGTGGTTCGATTATGCCCACGCCTTTGATGTCATGCGTGGGGCCGCACATTGCCCCAAACCGTGTCGACCATGGCTATGGGGTGACTGCGCCGACGTCGAGCAAATCCGTTGTTTGGTGCTTCTTTCGACACTGATAATGGAAGAAGAGGGGGAGGGGAGTTGTTTTCAGCCCCGCAAATAATTACCCGTTGACAAGGATTTGCGGATATGTGGGGCGTAGCTGGAATCTGATAAGATCAAATCTGGTATATTGATTGGCTCTTAGAATCAATATGATTACGTCACGTCAACTTGTTTACCGACCCAACCCACTCATCGTTAAGCTACCTTACTTACCTAAGCACCTAATCGAGTCCCAAACTTGATGTCAAGTCATGCCTTGATATTGCTCATCCTCTGTCTAACAACCGTCCAGAACAGGCCCCAGATAAACTGGTATTGAGGGCCGAGGCCGGGCTGAAGCCTGAGGGTTGCTGTGGTGTATGGTGGAACAAGAGTAGTAGAGTTGATAGAGGAGACGGTTCAACTTTCGAATCTCATTTCTGAACTTTATGACAACTGGAGTAGAACAAACATATGATAAAGTTGAAATAAAACTCTACGCCTCAACTCAGTCCCCGCGCCACCATGCGCGGCAGCAATCTTCAGTCTTTCCCCGTAAGCGGCCAAGTTACGATTATCAATATCAACGACGTTTAGAATCGCCCGGAATCACAGAGTGGGCAGTTACGTTCATAATAGCAGTGTGATGATGGGAGATGTCGACATAGTAGTCAGTCGAAAATAAGGACACCAAAGGCAGTCGCCACTCAACCAAAACAACACCCACATTATCACAAGTTCACAACCCATTAAAGTACCTTACTGTTAGAGATAGAATTCGCTTGGGGGCAATACAATTAAAAGGGAAACGCTCAAGCAGCTAAGTAAACCGGCATTATAAAAGTACCAATAACAATACTCGATAATAACCCCTCCTATCCGTCTGATCCATATTAATTAAGCAAAAACCCAATCGACGTCCGTTCCACTATGCGTTTTTGGATTTCCCTTTTCGCTCTCCGATTCTCCTTCCTCTGGATATCTCGATTAATCCCAAGCCAGTTCTTATTGATGGGGGTAAACCGGATGTTAGGCCAGGCCTCTTGCGACGACGGCTCTTGCGGCGACGAGCTCACGTCATGTTTTTCCCCTTTCGTGAACATCGTGATGTTATGCGAGGACGCTGGCAGCCGTGGTGACCTCGGGATTGCCTTGCGTTTGGTGAAGGAACAACCCTCCTTCAACTTCTTGCACCGACTGCAAGCGGTATTGGGCCTGGTTGGGTCTTGGAAGCACAAGTGGCTCTTGTTCGTGTAGGTGCACCTCACGCAGGGACCAGGAGCCAGGTAGCCTAATGCCTCGACTTTCGCGGCCATTTTGTGCGATTGGATCGTTGTCTTTGTTCGTTCTTTTTGGGGCTGGCTGAACTCTGCAGTGGAAGAAGCGGAGTCAGGGGTGAAATGACCGTCGGATAACATTTTGTTGAGAAGGAATGGGTCTGGGGAATATGGGAGTAAAGAGAGAGAGTGTGTGTCCGTGGGAAGACAGCTAACCAGTTCAAGTGATTGATTGACTTGGCTCTCTCTGGCCGTGGAGCAAGAGATCAAAAGAGTCTGACTATGTGGATTGCGCCTGGTGACTGACTGCAGCGGAAGTGTCCAAACGAGGTTGGCTGCTGGGAAGAAAAGATCAAGCGCTCTACGATGGAGAGGGCCTTCTCATATAGTTTATCCAGGAGAACAGATCGGCTCCAGTGGTTCGGGCCTCGCAAAGCCGGAATCCCTCTTCAGGCTACAGGCCGGACACGGGTTTGGCCTTCATCTAGGTGGCTTTGACATGGGGGCCGGGGTAATTGTATGGCGTCGGCTTGCGTGCTTACTTCGTGCCAATCTTACACACCCCCTTCGTCCCGGGTGCTCTTCGTGCCGGCATAAGTGTTGTCTGAACCCTTTCCCCAAGGTCTGGTGGGTATCGTGGCTTCGAGTCTAATACGTGGATGGAAATTCATGGAATTCGAGTTTCATACAGCTTACGGGGTGCATGGACTGAACGCATCGGATTATCCGGTGCCGTCGAGTGCCCTTGTGTATTGATATCTCGGGGACTAGTACAGGTTTTGCCGTGTATATTATACGATACTGATATGACCCCGGCAGTTAAACTTCGAGGCGTATGGGAACCGGTTGCGTGATACGCGATCCGATTCCCGATGCATAACAACCCGGGAGGCGGGGTGTGTGCGAGCCGGAGACCTGTGCAACAAGCAGGCACATTTTTACTAGAAGAATGCTGTTATTGGACCCGAACAAGGTCTGTCTTCCCTCGCCGTCTCGTCATTAGTGGTTTCTGACCTCGAAGGCAGTGGGGCTTTACACTGCCTGATGAGGGGCCGTATGAATCTATGGGGTGAGAGTACTAGGGGACGGGAGTCGAGAGTACCAAAGACTAGAGCGCTGTGGGACAGGGTCCGGGGCGAGACAGCACTAAGTTCCTAAGGTAGCAGTCAGACTATCAGAGTTCACGATGCTGTATGGCGTGTTGGCCGCCGCGTGTCTGATTACAGCATCCTTATTTGTCATCCGGATCTCCCTAGACACAGTAGGGTAACTTGGCAAGTGAAGGCCTAAGGGGCCTAAGAGACCGCACGAGAGAGTCGCCCGGAGCGTACATTCATTCCACCCCCTCCTAGCGGGAAATCACTCGGGAAAGTCTTACCGAGACACCCTCACAGCATAAGGAATCATTGGTTCCATCATATATCAGATACCCTAACAACGCCAAATACAAGAGACATAAATGGGACCAAAAGCAACACGTAAGCTACAGTCCATCCTGCAGTGTTAGGTTACGTATGAATGGGCAATTGGGTATGCCACGGATAGTATCTGCCAGGCGAAGGGAAGGAAGGACTCAAGGAGGTACGGTGTACCGTCTACTCGCTGCTATATACCGTGGCGCTCTACGGTACTTTACACGATCGCATCGTGACATCGTGAAGAACGGCCCAGTCCTTTTGGCTTTGGTGCCGACTGTATACTGTTTGTGGAACTTGGAAGACGAAAAGATCCTACATTCTCACATGAAGCATTGTCTGTCAATTTTGGGCCATTCCTGCTAGCTACACGGTACGTATTCCTCTACGAAACGTGCATGCTCAGATTCCTTAGGCCTCTTCCGTCTTCTATACTTTGTGCCGGTAGTTCTGCGTAGGGATCTGCTCTAAGATTTTACATAGGAATATCATAAAATGCCGCTAATAGGTACGAATAAAATTACTATCTACCTTAGAATATGCAGCTTTGTATTTTCGATGACCATTTCTTTACCCTACCTTAACTGACATGTAGGAGTTGAGGACTGCAATCACTGGAATAATTAGAGACTGGAGTTGCAACTGAAGTAGAAGTCGCGTATATGACGAAAGACGTTGTGTTAGCGTATCCGCATTCATAAGCAACCTCAGGGACCCGAATATCATCAAAGCAGTAACGGGCTTCTATACCACTCAGCCTTGATTGAGTTCAGTAATAAGTATGGTAAATAGGTCGTGAAACGCTGCCCTGATGCAGTCAATAGATATCAAGTACGGTACAGGGGATGCGGAACTCCCTGTGCTGCGTAGGTAGCTACGAGCGAACTCAATCATACTACTAGAATAGGACCCTGCTCCTACGTTTCCTAGCGCGTTGCCGGCTCGTTTAAACTTGAAAGAGCACCGTGAGCACGTTATACTGGACCCTGGTAACAACGCACATCGAACATGCCGGCGATACGTGTGTGGTGGCATCTGACAGCAGCTGTGGCAGCTGTCAGCACTGCCCCTAATCGGGAACAAACGATTCGTTACGCGTGAATGGCGCTGTACGAATATTACGTACCTTAGGCAACCAATTCACTGAATCTCGGGTATTAGGTACTCGGTGGCTCCTTTGGCTGAAACCTTCAAGGAAATACGAAGTTATAATAATCACTACCTTATTAGTTACGTTCGTTTGGACTTGCCGATTATAAGTGGGGCGTTGAACGAGTATTTCCTCGGAGCCTCTTTATCTAAAGTCCTCATATATGGACCGACGAGCACGGCTCCCGGTCTCGTTACCTTGTCCTAACCCGACTCGCAGTCTCTGGCAGACCCCACCGGCCGACATCGCCGAGTTCCAGTCGCCAGAGCTGCCAGCTGCGACCGACATCGTCATCGTCGGAAGCGGAATTACAGGCGCTGCCGCTGCGTGGAATCTTCTTAGTCGAGTGGAGCCAGCGGACCAAGAAAGCCACAATGCCGGGCTAGTGAACCACGCCACGCCGCAGCGCGTCGCTGACCAAACCCACGAACCCAGCCGCGTCGTCATGCTCGAGGCCAGGGAGGCATGCTCTGGCGCCACGGGCCGGAACGGTGGTCATACCAAAGCGGCGTCCTACCGCTCCTTCCTTGCCCACGCCGATGCACTCGGGAGCACGGAGGCGGCCTGCCAGATAGCGCGGATGGAGCTGGCCAACATTCGAGCCGTCCACTCCTTTGCCAGGGATCACGGCATCGATTGCGAGAGCCGGTCCTGCGGGACCGTCGACGCTATCTACGACCCGGACCAGTGGGCGCACGCCCATAAAGCGGCTGAAGCCATGACGAAAGCCATGCCGGGGGAGGACGCGTCTCGCTACGCGTTCCATACCCCGGAGGAGCTTCGTGAGCGGTTCCATCTCGGAGAAGGCGAAGTCTGCGGCGGCGTGGAATACGAAGCGGGAAGCATTTCGGCTTACCGATTTACCATTGGCGTGCTAAAGCTGTGTCTAGAGAGAGGCCTCAACCTGCAGACATTCACGCCCGCAACGCGGATATCCGCCATGGAGGAAGCGGACGATGAGGGGCATCGATGGGTGGTTGAGACCCCACGCGGCTCTATCGTCGCGAAGGAAGTGGTTCTGGCCACCAACGGGTACACCGCCGCAGTGGAGCCCCGGTTCCAGGGCGTCATTGTCCCCTTGAGGGGCCAGATCACAGCCCACCGTCCTGGGTCCGGTATGCCGAAGGAGGGATTGCAGGCGACGTACAGCTTCATTTACCGGGATGGGTACGAGTACATGGTGCCCAAGGCAGAGCGAACCAGCCACGCTGGCGACATCGTTATGGGCGGGGGGCTGGTGAAAGCACCCGACTTGGGCCTCGACGAGTATGGCACAACTGATGACTCGGAGTTGAATCCTATCATCAGCCACTATCTGCACGGAACCACGCCTCGCTACTTCGGGTCCAAGTGGGGAAAGGACCACCCGGACGGGCGTATCCGCAGTGAGTGGACTGGCATCATGGGATTCAGCCCTGACGGCTTCCCCTTCGTTGGCGAGATGCCCGCCCGGCCGGGTCTATGGGTTTCTGCCGGTTTCCAGGGCCATGGGATGGTCTTGTGCTGGCTATGCGGCAAGGCGCTCACGGAAATGATGGCGGGTCGCGATGGCGAGGAGCTGAGGGCTTGGTTTCCGAGCGCTTTTCGAGTGAGCGAGGAGCGTTTGCTGAGACGATTCGACGGGGTCCAGCATACGCCAGTCGGTTCTCGCACAGGCCCGAGACATGAAATGAGAGAGGAGTAGCGGTGTGTCGTCTGGACTCTCCTTTGAGACAACTTGGTAGTAACCTTCACACCCGCACGATTATTAATTCCACCTGGCACGCCCAAACCGCCAAAAGTACGCACGATTTGTCGGTTCCGTCATTCCGGTCTGGGCTCTGGCCCCCCCCTCTAGCTGAACCAGCCTGTCGGACTACCCAACCAGATGATGGTCTGCCACGAGAACCGGACCAGCGGCCCCGGACACCCTACGCCGCGGTGCTGGGTCGGATTCGTGTCACAACTATCGCTTCTTGTCGCACTTTCTTCGGCCCAACCCCTCGCTGCTCCATGGCAGGGGTGGATGCAGAGTCTATTCACGGGCCTACGGGTTTGGTCCGGGATGGCTTCGGATCCGATAATATCACGGAACAAAAAGACGGAATGCAAGCCATGAATGAATGCATGGGCGGGGATGTCTTTTGACACCACCAACGGGCTCCTAATCCATGTCTAATCCATGTCTGACCGGGGGAATTCCCCGTCTTGTTCCGCCACATCCTTCATATCATGGCGACATACAACGTATTGCTCCTCTCATCCGGGCAAGCAATTTTACAGCATGCGGGACACATGCAATCCACGCATCCTGTTGTCTCGACGCATTGCTGCACCTACGCCAGCCTGCAGCAAACCATTGGGTCTGTCCCTGTGGAGGCTGTCCTGGGGCTCTCTGGGACGGCCGGTTGCGGCCAGACGACGTAGGTATGGTATCATCCAATTAAGTACGCCGGGGAAGTGGCAGGGAAATACGCTCATACAAACCGAATAACCGGGCCGTTTTTGACTTGATCTCCTCTGGGAACGGCACGGGATGGAGGTTTCCCCCCCTTCCTTCACGGGGGGGGTTTTTTTCCCTCCCTCTCTTCCCTCCTCCCCCTTCGAGGCCACGAGGCCACGAGGCCACGAAGTAGTCGAAAACCATGTAATCCCAATTGGGCAACTCGTTTTGTATCGCATCGACAAGACGTGGTCGGGCAACCCAGTCGATCAAGAGGGGAAACTGTTTCGTATGCATGCATGGTCGGGAACTCATTCGTCTTGTCCAGCTATCAACGCCCGTTGGGACCGATAATAATAAATGCTGCAGCAGGATGGTTTCCCCTTCTTTACTTTGCCGGACGGGGGTTTTTTGAGGGGGATTCCCCGCCCAGGAATGATTTTATTCACACGGGTCTGAACCCTCCCCCGTCGTTCTGGGCAGGTGGGTAAGTGGGAGAATTGACCTGCAGATGCGCCCGCGGCATACAATGGGACCTCGACGATCAGCGTCATATTCTCACATTTTCTCCCGTGATGGCGTTGGCCCGTTCGGTTCAGTTCACGGCCCATGGACGTAGACCTAGGTTTTCTCCGACAATGAACGGTGACCGGTGACTTTGCGGGGCTCAGCATGCATGCAATATGCTTTTCCCAGATATCCCGAAGCATACAGTGGGTGGTACCGCTGGCGATCCCACCGGGACTGTCGCTCCCGCTCACAGACAAAATTTCGCTCCTGGGTCAACCGGGTCAACGGAGAGACGAGACCTCATGAGATCACTGAGGTTTTCATCAGCCGTCGGCGATAATGTCGGCGGAAACCCCACGTAGGTTAGGTACGTTGTATGAAGCTTATCCATAGATTACATATTGATCGGCCCCCTCCATGAGCGACCGTGTCTAAGGTAAGCTAAGACTTTGTAGAAGAATCTTATTTCTTGGAAACCGCTTGCAGATTTCGCGGTACGAAGTACGGATAGGTACTCAGAAGGTACAAGGTAAGGCAGTGACCCAGTGACCAGGGTCTGTTGCTGTCTCGGGGCTGGCCAGCGGGCAGGGGGGCAGTAGTGTAATTACCGGGTAAGGTAAGCCAAGATACCGGGATCCGTTTTAACGGGCTTTTTCTTTTTTGCTCCTTTTTTTTTTTTTTTTTTTTTTTTTGTTTCCTTCACTTTTCCTCCCGCGTACCGTTTGGATATTTCACCTCCCCAAGGTGCCTGTCTACTCGCACCATTTACTCGGGCAGGGCGGCAAGGGAGGACCCTTATGGATCGCAAGAGCGACAAGAAGTAACTTCGTAATAATCGACGTCCCAACAGCCTGGAACAGTCTCGGGAGGCCTGAAGCTCCCCCGATGAACAGCGCGGTCTCCTAACTTTCCATATATTTCTCTCTCCGTGTGGTGCTCCTCCTCGCATGCAAGGGAGGGAGGGCTCCTCTTTTCTCATTTCGTCACTACCGTCGCGATTCCAACGTACACACGACGTACACAACGTCCTCTATTTATTATTTCCGTGCATTAATAATTAGGACATAACCATCTTAGGAGCCTGACAAATTTACTTCGCCACGACCTTCTTATTCGCGTCTTTCTATATTTCCCCGGAAGCGGTATAGTATACTTAGTTAGTATGGTTCGCTGGGTGAACAACACCACTGTATGGATAGGCATTCAGGGCATTTACGGCATTTAGGTAGGCCTAGCTGGTTGCATCCATCCCGAAAGCTGGTCCCACCTATCAGCCAACAGCATTTTCTCTCTTTCCCTACCCCCCCACCAACGGACGACCCCCATGTCCTTGTTGTCTCAGCGTCCGGTTGCCATACTGATTACTTTGTACACCTATGGCGGTCAGAAACGTTAGGTCGTATACAAACGAGAATAAGTGGCTGAGGATAACAGGGGACCCTAGTGAGTATAGATGTATCCGAATATAACGAAAACCTGTGTTTTCCCCTATCTCTCGGTCAGGAATCGTTCGAACCAAACTCTCAAAAGCTCCTATCAACTACGAGTTACCTCCCAAGCAGCGTCGACAGCTAGCTGCCTTAAGCTCTTCCCTGCCTATCCACTAGCACTAAGTGTTTCGGTTAAAAATATCGTGTATCGTGAATCCGGCAATAGCTTCAATTATCCTAACGTTAGCCTCGTGGCGAGATATGCTTTTGTATCTATTCCTATAAAATACGCGGCAAAGTACGGATCGAGAGTATAAATCCAATGAGCGATCGAGACGTGGGGCACAGTCTCGAGCTACCTCAACGTTTCCGACATCTGCATAGGTGCCCTGTACATACAAGGTATTTCGGACTTAAGGAAGTGCGGAGTACTTTCCTCCTCAGCATGCATGCAGTCGGGTAACAATCCCAACCCGAAGCACCCAATCGTCAATCGTCAGTCCGTCGGTTCAGGCGCCATCGTTCCTTTCTCTTGGGTCCTCCCCCACCCCATGAGGCCGGCTGGTCGGTCGTCTTGTTTTGTCCCAAAGCTTCGTCATATACGGTACCAAAAAGTCAACGCGTCCCAAGGATAAGCCAGATGGCGCCGTCGCCTTGGTAGGCTGGCCGGGAGACTTAGGTACCTTAAGGTAGACTTGCGGTAGTCTCCACAGCGGAGTTCGCAACGTTGCCGATCCGGGGCACGACGTAATTACTTGCTTATCACCGTCTGTATGGGTCCTTGGTGGTAACGCACTAATTAGTCCACATACGTACGGTAAGGTAGCCAAAAGCGCAGGTGCCTCCAGTGCCGTCTCGGCCAGGAGGGGTTAAGGGGACCAGCGAGACGGGTAGGGGGGGTCGTCTAAAAGCGCCACATCACCAAGGTACTCACTCCCCACATACTCCCACCCTGCAGGACGATGATGGGTCAAGAAGAAGACAAAAAAAAAAAAAAAAAGAAAACAAGGGGAGCAAAGGGGGAAAAAAGGGAAGAAAGGACCGGAAAAAGCCAGGCTTGTCTGTAAGTCCTCCTTTGACCCCCCACTGATTTGATCCAGCATCTTCGGTAGGTATCATATAGTGCGGAGTGCCCTCAACCATCCCCTCGGGAACGAAGGCAAAGGAGAAACCAGGACGAGACTAGGCTACCTTACGTTAAGGATACCTATTCCCCACATACTGTAGCTTGGTTCACTCTGGTTCGACCCATTCGATCCTCGACCCGTCCTCGACCCCATTGTCTATCGGCTCTTCATTTCCCCAATGCGAACTTTTTTTTCCCTCCTTCTCCTTACAGTTCATCATTGCATACGACTGACTCCATTTCAGGTCCCTGGTTTCGTTGCCTGACTCTTATACGCTCCAGTCACAGTGGCGCACGTCGATTTGGATTTTCCACAAAGTGTTTTAAAACAACTTCGTGGGTAGATGGGTGGATGCACACATCATTAGCACCCACTGCCTGCAACTCAACTGCCTCTCACACACGACTCCCCAGTGCAAGCTTGAGTGCATAGCACGACTATACACGTCGCTGGGCTGGGGCCGGATCAGTTGACCAGTTGGCCTCGCTCTTACCCCACGCAACCCAGGCCAACAAAAAGCACACTGCCCATCATTTCATGATGCTCTGTTGGCAAACTGGCACAGGTGTCCCAGACGATCAATGAACTGACTGACCACGCCTGGTCCCGCAAAGATGAACTCAACCACAACACCCGACTCTGCCTGCACAGGCAGAAGTAGCCAGTCCATGTATTCTCAGTCAGACCAAGGGGTCCCTGACACCTCGGCTTACCCATTTCCCACCGACATCTGTACAGCAAACATGGCGCGCCAGGAATCGCCCGAGAAGCGGCGTCGGGTTGAGGCCACATCGCCCACGTCGGGGTCCGCGTCCGCCGGGGCCAGCTCTGACACCTCGCACATTTTGGCAGCCTCGCCCTCGGCCCTGGAAGCAGCTGCCGCCGCCGCCTTCGCCTCCCATGTCGACCACGACCATGGAGCCGACACGGAGAGCCTCACCCCGAGCGTCCGCCAGCATAATTATGAGTACGGCCTGCGGTACCACGGCTACCGGCCGGGCCTGTACGCCTTTCCAAACGACGAGGCCGAGCAGGAGCGCGACGTTATCATGCACGAGCTCAGTATTCTTTTCTGGGAAGGGCGGCACTTCCTCGCCCCGGTGGAGAAGCAGTTGGAGATGGGAGGCCAAGTGCTTGACCTAGGTATGTGGGAAGAATTTGCATCCCTCTTTTTGTTGGCCGCGCGGATTTATACTGTCCCATAACTGGACGTTACTTCTACGTTTTCCCGTCCTCGATAACCCGGAAAAGAAAAAGAAAAAAAAGGAAAAAAAAAAAAGAAAGAAAGAAAGAAAAAACCCACCCCCAGGAAATCCCGACGGAGCGGCACCGGCTAACTGTTGATTTTGTGTCCCAACTCTAGCAACCGGTATTGGGATCTGGTGCGAACAATGTAGGTACCATTCCACCCCGTTGGGTCGCTCCCCGTTCCAACTCCCCGTTCCAATCCCACCCCCTTTTTCCTGCAGCATCCCCATCCCACCTTTAACTTCCCAACTATCCTCCTCTTACCGAAGTTGCCACAACGCCACACGCATCAATCCACGCCAAGAAATCACTTTACACTTACTAACCACTCATCTCTGTCCTCCCCGTGCAGTGGCAGACAGGTATCCGCTGTCTTCCTTCGAGGGAATCGATCTGTCACCCATTCAGTCGGGCGAAGTGCCTCCCAATGTGCGCTACTTCGTCGACGACATGGAACACGAGCAAGGGTGGAACTTGGATGGGAATAAGTTTGACTTTATCCACCTCCGACACACCCTTCACTCCGTTCGAAATATGCCTGAGCTGTTCCGAAGGGCATACGAGTGAGTTTTTCCCCTTTTTTTTTCTTTTTTCTTTTCTTCTTTCCATTTCTTTTCACACACACACACTATCTCTTTCCTCCCTCCCACCTCTTACTCTCCATCGATTTTCTCTTCTTGGCGCTGTGCACCCAATAGCCCTAACCGCCGCATGCCACAGACACCTCAAACCGGGTGGCTACTTCGAAGTCCAGGAAGTCGAAACCAAGGTCCGCTGCGACGACGGCACCGTGCCGCCGGGCAACGACTACGCCCTGCGCGCCTGGCTCGACGCCGTGGCAGCGGGGCTCCGCGTGCGCGGGGGGTCGGACCTGCGCGGCATCTCCTACGCCACCGCGGAGATGCGCGCCGCCGGCTTCGAAGCCGTCGAGGAGCTGTCCCGCAAGTGTCCCGTCGGTGCCTGGGCCGCCGACGAACGCCGCCGCGTCTGCGGCGGCTTGCTGGCCGAATCGCTCATTGGCGGCATCTGGGGGCTCAGCGCCCGCCCGCTGGCCGCCATTGGCTGGACCCGTCCGCAGATCGAGATGCTGCTCGTCACCGTGCGCGACCACGTTCGCAATCCGCGGCACCATGCTTACATGAATTTCCTGACCGTCTATGGGCGGAAGCCGCTCCGGTGAGGACGGGCCCACCTTGTATCCGCGGGGGATGCCGAAATGGTATGGTGCAGGTGTCACGGCGTTTTTTCATCGGGTTGTTGTCTTATTCCTTGTCGCCCACTCGCCGTTATCGGGGACCTTCCCACGAGGGAGATGAATTAAAATAACAAACTGCAAGATGGGGATATAAACAACGGCTCTATTTTTGTATGCCCTTACATAATATATGGGACTGGAAAATGCCGGAATGGCAAGATTTACGAGGAATGGCTTTTGCCCTCTCTGGAAGCAACACAGGGACGGCATCAGCTATCAGCGTCTTGTGCTTTATGAGCATATGACGGAATGATCACAACGGTACGGCGATGGGGGATATTTTACCTTATTGAACATGATATCTTTGTTGACAAGTCGAGTCTTGTATGGAAATGGTACTTTTTATAACACCGTCGGGAACTTAGTGGTCGTTAAGAGGGAGGTTGTATGTAAAGATGGCTACTTGTCGAAGGCGGCCTGTGAATATAAACCTATCTCGAATAAACAGTGACCGAAAATTGTGGCGGCGTATGTCTGCAATGGGCCACGGTAAGGTCCAATACCGGGTTCTGAAATAACGCGCTCGTATAATTATGAGGTTGTTGATTGATACCTAGAAGATGTCGCATTGGCACGAGCCTCGGGTGGGCATTGTCAGATAAAGGGTAGTCAAAATCGTCACTAAAACGGTCAAATTGATTGAGGCACTTGTGTATAATTATAACTGTGTTAGACCGTCAGAGAATTCCTGCCACCGTAATATTAGTGGTGAAAATTCTGTAGGTGTCTACCCGGATTATACTCTTAGTAATCCGGCCCGTTACGTAACCGAAAAGACTATAGTCTATTCGATATACCCCCTAATCGCCCTAAAACGTTAGTTAGGCGATTAAAGCTATTTATAACCGGTAAATATAACGGGTATACGGCTATCAGAATATACAGTGCTTATACGTTGCTATAGGACTAGCACTAGACTTATATATAGATAGGGGGATCGTAGTCAGGTTAGACCGTTAAAGATATAACGTGTCGAGGTTAAATAAGCTAGTTAGCTTAGAAGTCGGCTTAGATCTAGTAAGCTAGTTAGCTTAAGAACCAGCTTACGCCTAACTTAGTCCTAAGGAGGCCTTTTACTACCCACTTAGTTAGAAGACCTTAGGTAGGTATAAAGAGGGGAGTGCCTTCTATAGTTCCGAGAGTCTCGGAAGGACTTAACGAATAATCTTATCACGATACCCCCTTTTTAGTTCTTACTAGTCCTTAGGTAATCTTATATCGTTTAGTAGTCGCCTATTACTCCTTATAGTATATCTATAACATTTTATTCATTCTCCCCTTCTACACGGGTATAACGACTAATAGGAATTATAACGATTAGTCCCTAGGAGAATACTAAGAGACCACTATACCTTAACGCCTTAATCCGCTAGTTCCCCCACCTATAGGACCTATAGATAAGAACGACGAAGAATCCTCTTCACTTTTACCCCCCCTTACTCCGATAATACCCCTAACCCTAATACTCTTAATCCTAAATTATAAAGGGACTACCGTGTAACACGATATACTTATTTAGATCTTTAGAGTCTCCTTATAATAGACCTCTAAAATACCGAACTTATAATAAAGACCCGTTATTTTAAACTACGTTCTAAGAGAAAGAAGAAAAAACGCCGACTCGAACTTCTACGTAGCGGTATCGACCCTAATACCGTTACCCCCATAATTTCCTAGGAGCCCTCCCGGTCCTCTTTAAGTATACCCGTATAGGGTAATAAGGTAATTAAAATTAACGTGGATATCCCTAAGTAGGATAGAGTATCTTATAACGGATATCTTATATTCGTTAAAGATATCGAGTCCCGGATCGCTATAAACCCTAATTATTTTCGTACTAAACTACCTAAAATCTTCTACTCCTCTAATAGTCTCCTATAGACTACTAAGTCACTATAGCGTTAGTATTAAAGGACTACCTTCGGATATATAAATCGTGAAGGAGGAGCTATTTAGGAAGATATAAAAAAGTTCCTCGTTACTCTATTAGTTAACGATAATACCCGGGAAATATCTATCACGGAATAACTATTCTCCGACCGTATACTGTAAAAACTAGACTAATCCTATAATAGATTCCTAGACTTTATAAATAGGCTTTTTATAGAAGTTCCTATTATTCTTAACGATAAAATTCGTATATAGTTAATTCTTAATAAATTATAAAAGCCCCTTAAAGACCGGATCCGTGCTAGAGGATTACCGAAGTTAGTTAAAAAGCTTTATATAGCCGCCGGCTAAGCCTAGGTTACCTTAATTCAGGATACTAAGGATAATAACTAGCCTCGCTCTTCCTTACCTGCCTATTAGCGGGCTAAGCGTAACGATAAGCGGAAAAGATAATTAAGCCCTTCTTATAGTCGTAACCAGAATAACACTAAGGGTATTAAAGGATAAAACGAGGATATATCGGATAAACCCCCGAAAAACCCTAGGACTAGCCTACTACCCCCTATTAAGGAAATCAAGTATTTTTACTATCACGAGAAAGGCTATTATCGCTCCTTATATTTAAAGGACCCTAGGAAGACGAATTAGAATACTAATAGGCCGTAGACTGATAATAAGACGCCTAGTACTAATACTATACTAGTGGATCCTAAAAGAAGCATAATAGTAGGTTAAGTATAGGTTATACCTTCCGAGGAACCCTCCTAGTAGGAACGCGCGCTATCTATATCGGCACCTCTTTCTTAGGGCCCTTTAAAGGTATAACTCAGGTTATAATACGGCGGTGTATAATAAGATAACGAATAGACCTCCTGCTATACTTATATAGACTTAGGTTCGGACTTAGATGTTATTAACCGCGCTAGCCTTTTACCCGGTTATAAACCCTTAGGACCTACTAAGGATATCTCCTGGTTAGTACTAGGTTAGCAGGTAAAGACTTATAGTATAGTAAAATTAATCTACTAGATTATAGATAGTTAGGGGAGGACCTAAGCCAAAACTATTATATTCCACGTTATAGATTTAGATCCTAATAGCACCTAGGCTATCCTTAGTCTCCTATAGCTTTAGTCCTATAGTCCTAGTATCTACTAAAAGGATAAGATATAGACTTTCCGCCTTTAAAAGTCTAAATTAGCCCTTACTACCACGACCCGTTAACTACGGAAGGCTATTAACCGCGCTACCACGGTAATCCCTTTAATAGCATAGACTACTATAGCCGTCTATCCCACGCGTCTAGGATAGATTATAACCGCTACCTAAGACCCTCCTTAAGACTACTAAGAGGATACCCAGAATTCCCCTAAACCCTTTAATAAGGATACCCTCCCTAAACTATACCGAGATTTTACTAACGTTTTTAATATAATCGAAGCTAGATATCTTCTACCGTACTATATGTAGGACTACGTAATTAAACTTAACGATGGTAAATCGCCCCCCTTTAGTCCTATCTACGCCTTAGCCGAGGAGGAACTCGTAGTCTTAAGGGAGTATATTAAAGATACTTCGGAGAAATAATAGATCCGGCCTTTATCTAGTCTAATAAGCGCCCCTATTCTTTTTATCCTAAAGAAGGGTGGAAAGCTAAGACTATATATAGACTACTAAGGACTCAATAAGGTAATTAAGAAGGACCGTACGCTACTCCCACTAATTTATAAGATTTTAGACCGCCTATCCTATTCGACGATCTATATAAAGTTAGACCTTAAGGACGCTTATTACCGGCTACGGATCCGAGAAGGCGATAAATAGAAAACCGTATTTCGGACTAAGTACGGTTATTATAAGTATTTAATAATGTCTTTTAGTCTTTATAACACGCCTGCCTCTTTCTAATAGTATATTAATAAGTCTTTACGAGGACTTATAGATACTATTTATATTATTTACCTAGATAATATCCTAATCTATAGCTTAGACGTGGTATTATATCGGCGATATATACGGAGTATCCTATAACAGCTATAAGAATAGTCCCTATACGCTAATCCGAAGAAATATATCTTTAAAATTTAAGAGGTAGAGTTCCTTGGGTTTATCTATAATCCTTATAATGTCTTTATAGACCCTAAGCGGGTAGAAGCTATTCGGGATTAGGAAAAGCTAGACACGATTAAGAAAATCCAGGTTTTCTTAGGATTCACGGGTTTTTACCGGCGGTTTATTAAGTCCTACTCTAAGATTATAGCACTACTAACTAACCTATTAAAAGACGGGGGAAGAGTAAGGGTCTTCGTATTAACCTTTAGGGAGCGGGATACTTTTCGGCTATTATACTAGAAATTTCAGGAAACGCCTATTCTTCGATATTCTAACCCGATATTATTAATCCGGATTAAGCCGGACGTATCGAGTTTCGCCCTAAGTATAGTTATTAGTTAACTTAACGTAGACTAATAGTAAAGACCTATAGTATTCTTCTCTAGGAAGCTATAAGGTCCTAAGTTAAACTACTTTACCTCGGATATAAAGCTTATAGCTATTATAGAAGCTTTTCGATAATAAAGATACTATATCGCCTACGTGTAAACCCCTATAGAGGTGCTAACGGACTACTTAAACCACCCCTACCTTCTTAAAAAACCTAAGGTTAAGGCCTAGTACGCCCGATAGCTTAAGGAATTAGTAGTCTACGACTTTATTATCCGATACCGACCGGGTATTAGTAACCCTATAGATAGCCTCTCGAGGAAGCCCTAGTATATAGCAGGAAGTCTTAACCTTCGCGTAGAGGGATAAAAGCTAGTAGAAGCGTTTACGTAAAAGTTTACGGTTAGGCCCGTTTACGCTATCTCTAATACTATCCCTGCCCCTTACGAAGATATAATAACGTTATTACCCAGTCTTAAGCATAATATTATAGAAGCCTAATAAGAGGACCTCTTTTATAAGTCGTTACGGGAAGGTAACCCGACTAAACCGTGGTCCTATAATAAATAAGGTCTAGTCTTTTTCCGCGATAGGCTTTTTATTCCGAAATACTCCGGTCTCCGCGAATAAGTATTATAGGCTTTCCACGACTATCCTATAGCTAGATACTATAGAATTACTAGGACCCTTCGACGTATTACGGACGCCTTCTTTTAGAAATATATAAAACAAGACGTTAAGACTTTCGTCCCTACTTGACCTATTTATTAAAGGACTAAACCTAGATATTATAAACCCTACGGGTGCCTTTAGAGTCTCTCTATACTAGGCCGTCTATTCTAGGAAATTTTAGTCGACTTTATTACCGGTCTACCGCCCGTAATACACGGAGGTAGGAAAAAGGACGCTATCCTTATCGTCGTGTACCGATACACGAAATTTACCCTATATATCCCGTGCAGTTCTAGTTTAAATACGGAGGACCTAGCGAACCTTATATAATTAAGTATCTTCTTTATCTTTAGCCTACTAGATAGTATTATTTCTAATTATAGTTTTTTATTCACGAGTAAATTTTAGTTTACCCTATATAGGCGCCTAAGACTTAAGAGGCGACTATTAATAGCGTTTTATCCATAGACCGATAGTTAAACTAAGTATTAGTATTAGAACCTAGAGTACTACCTAAGGACCTTTTATACTTAATAGCAGGATAACTCGGTGGATTAACTTTTACTAGCCTAGTTTATATATAATACCATGTAGTATTTTACGATCTAGTAATCCCCCGCTATAGCACTTATAGGCTATACCCCCTAAGGACCTAATAATATTACGCTCCCTAAGGCTGATAAATTCTATGCCGTGTCGGCCGATAAGTATATTAAGCACCTAATAGCGAATAGGAGAGCCCTTATAGATCTTATTAAGAAAGCCCAAAAGACCTATATAAAGTACTATAATACCGATAAGCTTACTCATAGGTTTAAAAAGGGTAAGTATATCCTCCTCTCCGCTAAGAATATTAAGTAGAAGCGGCCTAGTAAGAAGCTCTCGGATAAATACCTAGGACCCTATAAAACTAAGGAAGTTATTAAATGGGTAGCCGTAAAGAGTGAAAAGGTAGGGTCAAGCAAGGAACCAGGTGTGGTCACGATAGGATCATAAGGGGATTAAACGTGGGTGTAGCTAAGGAATCAGATTAATCGCTGGCTTCCCTCTTTAAAGGGGAGGCTCCCTCGCTCCTTAAGACTACGCCCTACTCCTCGAGGGCTACTTATTTACTTCCTCGAGGGCTGCCTTATTTCCTTCGAGGGACTATTCTATTTGCTATGTGATAACTTACTTTATTTATGCCTTAAGGGGTCTTAGACTGGGTATACCTAGACCCCTATAGGTTTATACTAGGGACCTATCATAACCACTGCTATAGGCACCTAATATAGCGACCTCCCCCGGATACTCCTATCCTTAGGAGCGCCCGATCCGTGCCGGCCTCTCGGCTCCTCCGAAACCTAGCCTCCGAGTCCGCTCCTAAATCCCTAATTCCCTTAATACCCCGAACTAAAGCCCTTCCCGACGGGACCCTAATAGGTTCCCACCTAGTGCCCCTTTAGCCGTGGCTCTAATCTGGGTATACCCTCTCACCTTTTATCTATTAACTAAGGTCACTAATAAGGACTACTCCTTTTCGTGCTCCTGAATCCGGTGCCTATAGCCGTGCCCTTACCGGGAACCTAAGGGGTTCTAGGGAGGTTCTTTCCCGGGCCGTCGAATCTGCCCCTTTATCCTCCTGGGTTATCCCTTTAATCTATCTATAAAGACTCCTAAAGCTAGTATCGTGTAGGGCCCGTTATTACTCCTTCCGTGAATTTCGTAGCTTTCTTCTTTATACTAAAAATAGGTGCCTATATAACTGCCGTTAGGGGGGTATCGCGTAACCTGCTATTACTCCCTCTTCCTATTCTTTTCTTCCTCTTCTATACTTAATTTTCGATTATACTATGCCTTATAAGTTCTACCTAATCTAAGGTATCTCGTACTAACGGTTTATAGTTTTACTTAATTAATTAATTAACTACGATCTTATAAGTGCTTTTACACGCCCGTAGTCTATAATAGTAGCTAATCACACGTCTAGTGTAGTCACTATACCTTCCTAGGAAGATAATAATAATAATAAGCGCGTCGCTACTCCCGCGAGTATAACGCGGTCCTCTAAAAGGATTAAGATCGTGGTTGCGGCGTTAACCTTATAGTCCGCTAGGTAGTCTGCCCCGTAGTTGGCTATACCGCCTGCCTTATCGTAGGTTATCGCTCCGGCTACGCTAGAGCCTCCTACTTCTACTACGGTTACGTTATCGTCGACTATTACGCCGTCGGTCGCTCCACGCTAAAGGGTAGTGGATATCGGTATAGGCGGGGATTTAAGGGCCCCCTATATACGTTATACAGGTAAGTTAGTAACGATTAACTTTAAGGAAAAGACGTATACTATCAAGGCCGAGACGTGCCGTCACGCCGATAACGGTCAGCGTACGAATAAGTGCCACTACTACTCTAAGCATAATAGCCTTAAATACCGCGTGGTAAGTCCTATATCTTTAACACTATTCCTATAGCCCCTCCTTTTATAGACTACTCTATAGTCCCCGTTAATCTGATACCTGTAATAGCTTCCTATCGCCAGTAAGAACGCTGCCGAGTAGCTGTAAAAGGTTTTAGTTATTACTATCGATAAAGGTGGCCTAAATAAGAGTCGTCGCGTGAGTATTACTAACCGTGTCCCCTTATTAATCCTGTATAGTACCCTTACTAATCCTGCGTGATACTAGGCTATAGTAGTTCGATGCTAGGTTATCCTTAGAGAGGCTTTAGGTTAAGCGACGCTAGAGGTTAGCCAGTCGTCTGTCGAGGAAGCTATAGCTACTTAGCGTTAAGCTAAGGAAGTTACCGACGCCGGCTAGAAAACGGCGGAAAATATTCACGAGAGGCTTAATAGTATAGAGTCGCTCCTTAAGTAATTCGTCGGGCTATAGTAGTAGCGTTTTACCGTCGAGCAGAAACGCCTCGATATTAAATAATAACGCCTTACGTTGCACGGGCGCGATCTCGCGGCCTAGGAGCGGACGGCTACTGCTTTCGAGCAGATAGCTACTCTTAACCTGGCCTAGGCTTAGGCCTAGGAAGACCTGCCTACACCCTTAGGGTCTGCCTTAGCCCCCGTGGGGGTTAGCTTTACAGGTGATAATATGTTTAGTGATAGTGGCTCTGCGTAACCTTAAGGCTCGCTGTCGGGGGTCACGATACCGTAAGGTCTATAGGGTCCACCGGACCCTTACGAAGTGCCCGACGATAACGATATAGTGCCGTCCTTATTAGTGAAGAAAGGTAAGGGGAAGAAGGCTTTAACGCCCTTAACTCCTTTATTAGGGAAGAAGAAGAAGAAATAGAAGGCAAAAACGTCTTTATCTTTTTCTCCTTTAACGCTATCCGCGGGTAGTAGGTAAAAGGGGGTAACGGCTACTGCCGCGGGGCAGAGCCAGGTATATACAGAGGATAACGGTGAGGCGGTTAGGCGCGAGCCTACCTCTCTAGACGATAAGTTAGTGGGGTTTAAGGACGCCCTAAAGGGGCCGTGATAGTATATATAGAGGAACGGTTATTTTTTTTTTAGGTTTTTTACTAGCCTTCGGGTTAGGTTTTTCCTTTTTTGTAACTAGCTTTAGGGTATTCCTATCATAACCCTAATAGTCCCTAACTATACTTCTATTATAATATAATCGTGTCCCTATCATGACGGTTAAGTAAGGGAATAGTAGAAGGAAATAGACTTTAAGGTGATAAGCCGTTATGCCGAAGGAAGAGGAACGGGGATTAGGGCGTTATACCCGAAAAGGAATAGAGGTCGGGAGCAAAACGCTTAAAAGGAAGAATAGAGATCGAGAGCAAAACGCTTAAACGAAAGAAAATAGTAACCGAGGCGATAATACCTATATAGTCCCCGTTTAGGTTAAGGGGGGGTCCTTTTATAAGAACTTATCTCCACCGCCCACTAAAGGATTTTAGTTAATATAGCCGATACATAGACCCTTATCTATATTAGGTCCCTTACGGGGATAGTGTGTAAACCTATTTAGTTCCTAGTAAGTCTTATTATAAAGTGCCACCTATAAGGAGAGAGGGATATATAATAATACCCTTACGTTATCTCTATAAGGTCCCTATTAGGGATAATATATAACCCTATATAGTTCCCCGAGACGGAAAGCCTTATCCTAAAATAATTATTAACAAGTTTATCAGGTACGTTCCGCTTCGGCTCCTAGGTATTCTCCTCGTCGCTATAGCCGGCCTATTTAATCAGGTACTAGCGCCGTTAGCCTTGATATCGATAGTCCAGGATAGCCTCGACCTTATATTCTTCTAAGTCTAGTTCGACGTCGACTATAGGTGGTTCCGGTTATAACCCGTCGCGGGACCTCTATAGTTCTATCAGGGAAACGGGGAAAACGTTATAAATCCTTATACCCTTTAGCAGTTCTAACTAGTAGGTAAGGCTATATATACTAACGATTTTAGTCACCTTATATAGCCCGATAAACTTATCGCTAAGCTTTTTAGATAGCCTCTTCTATCGGATATTCTTCGTGGATAATAAAACGTACTCGTCCACCTTAAAGGAATATTAGGCACGACCGTTATTATAATACCGTTCGTAGGAAGCCTGCGCTCTTTTAATGAGGTCCGAAATAGACCGGCGCTAGGCTATAAGGTGCTCCGTATAGTGCTCGGCTTCGGCGGTATAAACCTCGCCTGCCCTCGAGAGCTATACTTTATTAGGGCCCTGGGGCGTTATAGCCTATTAACGTATCGGATAGGGTGTAACGTATCGTAGAATACCACGCTATATTATAGGTGAATTCTGCTAACGGTAGTCGGTTAACCTAGTTATCCTATTCCTACGAGTAGAATACACGTAGGTAATACTTAAGGTTCTAATTCTACTATTCCGTTTATCTATCCGTCTACGGGTGCCACGCTATGGATAGGCGATATACGGTGCCGAGGCACCGATATAAGGTTACTGTTACGGCCGGCCGCCTAACATAGACCAACCCCATGGGTACACTGGTGTATATCCCACGGGACGGCTATGGACGGGGGACAGCACAGGGTGACTCGGGGAGTCACGTGCCAAGTCACGTGTCACCAGGTACGAAGGTACTTAGTGTACTGTCCGGGACGGACCGGGGTCGATCACTCCGACGAAGTGACTAATAAGTGATTAGTCACGATAGAATCACCTGGGCATAGCGACCACGTAAGGAATAATCACTACGGGTAAGGAAGCACCACTAGTATATAAACTAGCGTATCCTAGGTCTTACTTCTATTAGAGAATAAGATATCGATTAATCTAAGTCTTTACCTAGACTATTAGTCTACGCCTAACTCTACCTTATAAAGAAGACGCTTAGTCTTTACGACGTAACTACGACTAAACACTACGAACGATAGTTATTACTCTTTAGTTAATATCCTTTTCTTATTTTAAACTAAAACCTTAACGCTAGTCCCCTATCGTCCGCTATACTATAGAGGACCGGAAGCCGTCGTAATATTTTAATCGATCCTATTCGGTAAGCTAACCTTAATAGCTAATAAGCAGTACGCCCGAAGCAGAAGCTACTTCGCCTAAGGAAGAAGAAGTCACTTTATCTAAAGAAGAATTATCGTCTAAAGAATCCAGTTCCTCCGACGAAGAGGAAGGACTAGAACAAACTTAATAAGACGACAAAGTAGCCAGCAATCACTTTTCTAATATATCGAATAATAATAACCGTACCACGAACGCTATAAGCACCGCGACGCCTACCACTACTACTAAAGGGAGTAACGACCTTTAGCAGATTCGTGATATAATTACTTAGCTTTAAGGGGAGAATATAACCCTAAGGGCTTAGCTAAACTATCCTAGAATCGGGGCTAAGTATAGATACCCTATACCCCCTAAGTATAACGGGACTCGAGGATAGCTTTAGAGCTTTATTACTTAGCTTAAAGGCTATCTCCTATTCTACTAGGATAGTATCCGTACGGAAGAAACTAAGGTACTCTATACCGCGGCACTCCTTATAGGAGATACGCACGAATAATTCGAGTCTATCTATAAAGACTACCTAGAGAATATAGGAATAGAGATCCTAAGGAAGCCCGGGACCACGGTAATCTTCGAGAACTTCGACGTGTTTATCGAGAGACTTAACGCTATCTTCGGCCAGCCCGATAAGGAAAAAGTCGCGGCCGAACGACTAAGCTAGTTACGTTAGACTAAGTCCGCTACGGACTATACTACGAGGTTCTAGTAAATCTCGTCGAAGCTTAGCTACCCGGATAAGCCCCTTATAGATCGGTACTACTAAGGACTTAAGGAAGAAGTAAAAGACGAACTATACCGATTAGACCGACCTAAGATATTTAGCGAGTATACCGCGATAATAATTCGTATCGATAACCGGAACTATAAATAACGCCGTTAGAAGAAGTATTAAATAAGCGTTCCGTTCTACACGGCTAATTCGAAGAAGAAATAATTATACCCACGCTAGTTCGGAAACACCTTATATAGATACTATAGTAGACCTATAGAGCTCGATAATATTAACCGATAAAGCGATAAGCAGGGTAAAAGGGATATAATGAAAGTTAAGTATTATAACTATAATAGGCTAGGTTACTACGCACGCGACTATTATAAGCCTAAGAAAGAACGACCGTAACGATAAGCAAATACGATTAAGAAAAAAGGACCTAAGAAGGAAATTAACGCTATTAGATACCTAGAAATTTATAGGGACGAAATACTATACGTTAACCTCTATTAGGTAACCTGCTACGATAACTATTATCTAGTATACTAATCAGGGAAAGACGGAGCTAGGTACTACCCTAAAAGACCCTAGAAGATACTCGCTATAGTATCTAGTAACGAGTACGATAACGACTATAGCCTTAAGATCTCCGACTAGGATAAGGATAAACCAGCTTTATAAACTATCGCAGAAATCCTTTAAAAATACGGATAGACGAAAGAAGAAGCTAAGAGATAGAAGTAGATCTTAGAAATCCAGGAGGGAGAAGATCGTGCCCGAAAGAGAATCGCTAAGCTCGAAGAATAAGATTAGGAAACGGAGTCCGACGGAATCCCGGATAATAACACGAACTTCCAGTGTCAACCTATAAAAGCAGCCGACCTAGTCGAGGAAGAAGCTATTCAGCTACGGATACTCGACTAGCTCGCGGAAGAACTACTAGGATAAACCCACTAAGTCCGTTTCACTAAACCGGACCTTAGTAAAGCCTACTATATAGTACCGATAGACACTAGCGGGGAATAGTAACGAGTTATACGTTAGCGACCTTATCACGCTTAGGAGGACCGAGATACTCTTACTAACTAGGCAGTAAGCCTACGAGGATCGGACGATTAACCACCTAGGCATAATTACTATAAACACCGGTTAGACGAATACGACACCACTAGCTACGTAACACACGCTTCTAGGAAAATCCGATAACTAGGACAAGACTAAGAAGCTTAGGAATCACGCTTCTAGGCCCTCGACAAACGCCTACGACAGATAGAATAACTTTTAATCTAGTACGGGTTCTTAGATAAGGAAATATCCCTTAAATACCGAGCTAAACGGGCAAAAAACTAGGAGTATACTATCGCTAGGAGTATATAAGAGGCACTTAATAGATATACTCTATAACACGTAGTAGTATAGGGCACTATTATATTAGAATACGACTTAACGAATACGAGATAAACGTACTATTAGATATAGGCGTAGTAGGAAACTTTATCTTACTAGTAGCCGTAAGAAAGTTCTTTATTCCCTAAGTTAGGAAACACCTAGAAGAGGAGTATAAGATTACTCTATATACGGGAAAGAACTAGTCCTACGAAGAAGTTATTATTAACTAGGAGACTATACACCTTTAGGTTAAATCCAGAATAAGACTAGAATAATAAAGTTCGATATATACGATATAGGTTATAAGGACGTTATTCTTAGTAAACTATAGTTTAATAAATAGAATCCCGATATAGACTAGAAGCTTAGCTAGCTCCGGTGGCGATTAGAGAGTAAGTAGGAGACCACGAAGGAAACCTTACCCGATCCCGATATCCGTCGAAAATAGCAGAAAGACTTACCGACGAAGGAGCCTTAGGGAGACTTAGACAGCCGCTAGA